>NW_026937695.1:0-80777 GCF_032062105.1 Saccostrea cuccullata
ACTTCATAAAGTATGCCTATGTTTTAAATTTCAAAGCATTTTGTCAGAAAACAGAAAAGATATTGAGATTTTTGTTTCAGCCAATCAAAGCAAAGCGCACGTGCACACACGTGCATGCATGTAAATGTTGACCATACCATCTTGTAGGAGTCCTTTATGTCTTTCTATGTTCTAAATCCCATCATGTTTGGTTGGAAACCAAGGGAGTAATAGTCATTTAAAGTTTCAGCCAATCAGATTGCAGCGCACGTGCATGCACGTGATTTCACGAAAATTTTTATATATCATATTGTAGGGTATCCTAATGTATGACTATGTTATAAATTTCAAAGCATTTCATCGAAAAACAAAAAAGATATTGAGGTTTTTGTTTCAGCCAATCAGAGCGAAGCGCACGTGCATGCGCGTGAGTTCATGCAAATTTGACCATGTCGTCATATCTATACATCTTATATATCCTTATATAATGAGTTTCAAAACATTTCATCAAAAAATATAGAAGTTACATCCATATTAAATATACAGTAAAACTCGTTTAGTGCGAACACGGATATAGCGAATTCACGGATATAGCGAAGTTTTTTGGGTCCCCGGCAAAATTCTTAACAAACCTTTGTAAAATTTTACGGTTATAACGAACTCTGATATAACGAATTTACGGATATAGCGAATTGATTTTGAGTCCCGTTAAGTGTAAATATAATGAAATTTACATCTTTTATAACGAACTTTCAAAGATTATAAAAAATGATAAATTGAACTGACTTTATTTCCTTTTAGAATTAGTATACATAAAATTCAATTCAAAATAAAACCTTAGTTATCGAAGATATGTTTTGTAATATCTGCTTCCCTAACATATTTGGTAGTAATACCTGAAGGAAAACATGCATATTGCGAATTTGCAATAATGGTTATACGAATTCGTTATACAGATATAACGAATTACGGATATAGCGAATTAAATTCACAGGTACCCCAGGACTTCGCTATAACCGAGTTTTACTGTATCAGTCAATTCACTCATTTCACGCGCACGCACGTGCATGCGTATGCGCGCAAAATGACCTTCGTTCCGCACACCTACACTACACACCTATTAACCCTAAAAAGGTTTTAGCTCAGTTGGGTGAACAGTTTCTGAGAACACTCGCGGACAAAAAAAGTACCAGAGAAGAAATAAGAAAAAAAATAATAATAACTAGAGCCGAGCTCGTTGCAAAGCAACGAGTAGGTTTCCGTCCTGTTTGACCGGAAGTAACTTTCATTTTTAAAAAGAGTGATGAAGTCACAAAATGGTTTTATCCTTCAAATCTACGTTAATTATTGCGAAATTAAGCCATTTTCGGCAACTTCCGGTTTGACCGGAAGTGACGACGACGGGAAATTAAGATTTAAGCTTCCAGTGACATATGATATCCAAAAACCAGTCAAGAACAGCAAAATATGCAATTTATGACTACTTCCGGTTTGACCGGAAGTGACGTCGCCGGACGTTTTTTGACGACGCCATTAGATAAAGCTTGATATTTTGAACAACTTTGCTTCTTTGACGTATTACAAATTCTCAATACTTTTTGAGATATAAAGAAAATACTTTTGGCCCCTCTAGGCCCTTAATGTTAGGGGCCAGCCCTTTTTTCGAGATATCATTTGAAAGATCTTGTAATTCTACACTTCTTTTGTTCTACATGTCTTAACAAAATATTTCTAGGTAAAAAGTTATCTTTGAAAAGGTGTCAAAATTTTTGAAATTCTTCATAGGACTATTTTCGCGCCATAGCGAGCGTCGCGCTTCGTATTTCCGGAAGTTGTAATATACTCAATTCACTTCTCCAAAGGTTGCTCTATCATCACTGAAAATTTTATACTTCTATCTTCAACGGATTTTGAGAACATTGCCGGACAAAGTGACCCTCTAAAAATGACAAAATCGCGAAAATCTCCGAAACCGGAAGTGACGTCATCAAAATAAAAAATTTTATTTCTAGATTTTTTGATGTTCTATCAGACCTGAAAGTTTCATGAAAATCCATCCAGCCGTTTCCGAGAACTCGCGTGCACAAAATCGGTAAGAAAAAAAAACAATTATAATAAAAATAGTGGAAAAGAAACCTAAAAATAACAAGAAGGTCTTTCGCTGAAGTCGGAAGACCTTAATAATAACTAGTGCTAATTGTAACGGGGACCGTTACAGATGTTCCCCAAACGCTCCCCAACTCCCTTTTGGTGCCATATTCCCTGTAAGCGCTATTAAATAAGACACACTTTATGCAATTTAGACTTAAACGTTTTTCCAGAAGAATACAAAATATATTTAAATTTTAGCATTGCACGCGTGCTCATCTGAATGCATGTGCGTGACCATATTATCTTGTCTACACTATTTATATATTTTAATATACTTAATATCAAATCAATTAATCAAGAAGTATTAATAAATACACTCATTTAAGCGTATTTTTAATATTACTCGTTTCACGTGCACAAACGTGCATGAGGACTATACCTTCTTGTAGGCGTCTATTATGTCTGTCTATGTTCTAAATCCCATCCTGTTTGGTTGAAAAACAAGGGAGTTATAGCCATTTACAGTTTAAGCCAATAAGATTGCAGTGCACGTGCATGCGCGTGTTTTCACGACAATTGTTATATATCATTTTGTAGTACATGCTAAAGTATGTATATGTTTTAGATTTCATAGCATTTCGTCAAAAAACAGAAAAGATATTGAAATTTTTGTTTCAGCCAATCAGAACGAAGCTCACGTGAACGTACGTGCATGTATGTGCATGATGACCATACCTTCTTGTAGGAGTTTACTATATCTGTCTATGTTCTAAATCCCATCCTGTTTGGGTGAAAAACAAGGAAGTTATAGCCATTTAAAGTTTAAGCCAATCAGATTGCAGCGCACGTGCATGCGCGTGTTTTCAAGAAAATTGCTATATATCATATTGTAGAACATCCTAAAGTATGCCTGTATTTTAAATTTCATATAATTTCATAAAAAAACTGAAAAGATATTGAGATTTTTGTTTCAGCCAATCAGAGCGAAGTGCACGTGCATGCGCGTGAGTTCGTGCTAATTTGACAGTGTCATATTATCTACACTATTGATATGTCTTCATATAATGAGTTTCAAGTCATTTAGTTAAAAAATGCCAAAGTTATAGCTATATTAAGTATATCGGTCATTTCACTCATATCACGCGCACGCACGTGCATGCGTATGCGCGCAAAATGACCTTCGTTCCGCACACCTACACTACACACCTATTAACCCTAAAAAGGTTTTAGCTCAGTTGGGTGAACAGTTTCTGAGAACACTCGCGGACAAAAAAGTACCGGAGAACAAAGAAGAAAAAAAGAATAATAATAATAATAATAACTAGTGCTAATTGTAACGGGAACCGTTACAGATGTTACCCAAACGCTCCCCAACTCCCTTTCGGTGCCATATCCCCTGTAAGCTTCATTAAATAAGACAAATTCTGTGCATTTTTTGACTTTAACAATATTTTCCCAGAAGGATATCAATTATATTCAATTTTTAGCATTGCACCCAAACGCATGTGAATGCATGTGCGTTATGACCATATTATCTTGTCTACACTATTTATATATTTCAATATACTATATATTAGAGCATTCAATCCAAAAGTAATAAAAATCACTCATTCAAGAGTATTTTTAAATATACTCGTTTCAAATGCACGCACGTGCGTGCACGTGCATTATGATAATACCTTCTTGTGGGAGTCCCTTACATCTATCTATGTTCTAAATCCCATCCTGTATGGTTGAAAAACAAGGGAGTTATAGCCATTTAAAGTTTCAGCCAATCAGATTTCAGCACACGTGCATGCGCGTAATTTCATGATTTTTTTAATATCATTTTTAGGATATCTATGCATGACTATATTTTAAATTTCAAAGAATTTCGTCAAAAAACAAAGGATAAATAGTTATTCAAAGTTTCAGCCAATCAGATTGCAGCACACGTGCATGCGCGTGATTTATTATTTCTATATCATTTCGTAGGATATCCTAATGCATGACTATATTTTAAATTTCAAAGAATTTTGTCAAAAAACAAAGGTGAAATAGCCATTTAAAGTTTCAGCCAATCAGATTGCAGCACACGTGCATGCGCGTGATTTCATGATTTTTTTTCTATATCATTTTGTAGGATATCCTAATGCATGACTATATTTTAAATTTCAAAGAATTTCGTCAAAAAACAAAGGAGATATTGCCATTTAAAGTTTCAGCCAATCAGCTTGCAGCAGGCGCACATGCGCGTGCTTTGATGAAAATGCTTACATATCATGTGGTAGATCTTCATAATGTAGGACTATGTTCAAAATTTCAAAGGATTACGAAAGAAAAACAAGAAAGTTATTGAGACTTTAATTTCAGCCAATCAGAGCAAAGCGCACGTGCATGCGCGTGAGATCTTGCTATTTTGACCATGCTATCTTGTCTATACTTCTAATGTATCCTTACATTATGAGTTTCAAAAAAATTCATCAAAAAATAGAAAAGTTACGGCAATATCCATTATATTGGTAATTTCACATGTTGCACGTGCGCGCTCTTGCAAGCACGTGCGCGCAAAATGACCTTTGTTTGGCAACTCTACATAACATGCCTACTGACCCTAAAAAGGTTTCACCTAAGTCGGATGTGTAGTTTACAAGATCACTCGTGGACAAAATTTTCCCAGGAAGAAGAAAAATAATAATAATAATAATAATAATAATAATAATAATTGAAACAGAGTAAAAACAATATGTTCCCCAACTTCGTTTGGGAACATTAAGAAACCGAGTAAAAAAGACTATGTTCTATGCATTTGAGGGAACATACCCAGAAACTCTTGTTGCTAAAGCAACAAATAAGGTCTTCCGTTCTTCTCTATTTTTCTGTAAAAAGGATATTTTTCTATTAAAAAGAAAAAGACAAATACAAAAAAATAGACAAAATTGAAAAAAAAAAAAAAAAAAAAAAAAAAAAAATTCCTCCATCTGGTCTCGATCCCAAAACCATTAGCATGAAGGTCGGACACGCTAACCACTGAGCCAACGAGTTCCACAACATTAAAGGTATTTTGTAAACGTATTATTTTAAGGCTTAAGGAAATAGTTTCGTAGTGAAAGAAATAGTTTCGTAGTAAAGTCCCGGTCAAATTTCTTAAAAAACTCAGATATTGGCTGTTTGATGTGATATTGTATGTAGGAAAATGATTAGAATAATTATGGGACACATTTGCAGTGAAGCAGTGACACTTAGCATATACAAAGTTGTAAAAGCGAAAGTAATACACGTGGTCAGTTGCAGAGGAAATTCAAAATCCTGGAAAAACAGTGAGTGAGTCAGGGGCATTTTTTCAACACCATATCGTATCAAGCGGGATAACTGCAATTGATTTAACCTATCTAAATTTCGTGGAAATTTAATTGATACGAAAAATCGCTATTTGCGAGATTCGTTCGATTCATATCTAAATCTAAATAAAATTGAAATAAATTCCATACACCTAAGATAGCAAGAATACTTGGTATTAAAATGTCGTAATAGAGCAGGAGAATCAAATGATATTAACAACAATTGCAGAAATAGCCAATGCGAGCTTTAATTAATGTTTATGTTCAGCAATAACTAAATTTCAGACAGAAAAAATGCAGATTTTGCCGATATTCACTACAATTTCATTATGGTTTAGACACTCACCTTAAAACTCTCAGGACACTTTCTTTCAGGGCTCTTCCTGCTTTTATTCCGAATCTTATGTGAATATTTCGTGTCGTTTGACTTGAAGACATTTTCTCTACATTGCTGTTAATTGTTTATTTTTTTTAGAGAAGGAAGGGGATATTTATAAGCATTTGTTAGAGTAAGAGTTGCAAATACCTCCATGACCTTAAGCTTGATTGTGACCTTTGGGTCAATGTGGCCAAAAGACAAGGTCATTTATCAAGGTCAAAGGTCAAGGTCATCAAAGAGAGAGAGAGAGAGAGAGAGAGAGAGAGGTAAACTTGAGATTAACACTTGAAGCTGAATCTAGATAAAGGTAATGAATATTTCTTTATTACTTTTTGAGTAAGGATCAAAGGTCTCATTTTGAGGACAAGTGACCTGAAGAAAGTAAATTTCAAAAGAAGATATTTGAGGTTACTCATATAGAAGATATAGCACTTGTAAAAGTTTGGTGTCTTCATCTCTTAATGTTTGTGAGATCTAGCTTTGATAACTTCTCATTTTGAGGACAGAAAATCACGCGACCAGAAGTGAATTTAACAAAGATATTTGACCTTCCTATAGACATTTGCAGTCTGAATAACATATCCAAAAATCATTACAAATATGTCATGTATAAGAAATATTAAGGGGAAAGAAAAATACTAAAATTATGCAGTTTTTCTCTTAAAAGAGGAAGTTGACTATAAGAAATATTAAGGGGAAAGAAAAATACTAAAATTATGCAGTTTTTCTCTTAAAAGAGGAAGTTGACGTTTTTGTTTCCGGTTGGACTGATATATTTTAAAAGTACAAATAAGATGTTATAGTGTAAGGCCAAAAAAGTTTCATAAAAGAAAATTTGAAAATTTTGTTTTTTTTGGAACACTTCCTGTGTCGACCGGAACTGACGGCGGACAATCTTATCCAAACTGAATTTGCCTACTCATCAAGATCTACCAATTGTGTAAGTTTGGTGTCTTAATCTTTTTCCGTTTACGAGATCTAGCTATGATAGATTCTCATTTTGAGGACAGGAAATCACGCGACCGGAAGTAAATTTTACAAAGATATTTGAGGTTACTGTAGACATTTGCAGTTTAAATAACATATCCAAAAATCATTACAAATACTTTATCTATAAAAAATATTTATGGGAAAGAAAAATACTCAAATTTTGTAGTTTTTCTCGTAAAACCGGAAGTCGTCGTTTTTGTTTCCGGTGGGACTGTCATATTTTTCAACAACGAATAAGATCGATAAACGTATGATATAATGTGATGCAAAAAAGTTTCCATAAAAGAAAAGTTGAAATTTTCGATTTCTTTGATCACTTCCTGTGACGACCGGAAGTGACGGCGGACGATCTTAACCCAAATGGGCTCGCCTACTTATCAAGATCTATCACTCATATAAGTTTGGTGTCTTCATCTCTTACCGTTTCTGAGATATGACTCGGATAAAATCTTTTTGAAAAAAGCGGAAATCGGACAAAACTGACGACCGGAAGTGAATTTTGAAAAACTAAAAACTTCAAATTAAAGATATTTTCACTTTCTATTATCCCTGAAAATTTCATGAAAATCCGTCAAGTCATCTCTTAGAAATCGTCAAAAATAGAAAAGGGAAAAAAAAAAGAAAAAGAAAAAGAAGAAACAGTAGAATCACTATAAGGTCTTCCGTCTGAAACGGAAGACCTTAACTAGATGCGTTCTTGTTGCTGGGGCAACAAGCAGGTCTTCCGACCGACTTCTCTTTTGCAATCTATGCTGTGTCATCCCATGGAATAGATTTCTTAATGTTTTTTTTCCGTTTATGTTCATTTACAATAGTTTCTCAACACAGATCGTGATTGGTCCAGGTATTTCACGAAATATCTCCAAATATAGCTTTCAAAAATCGGCTAAATCTTCCACACATGTTATAAAAGAGTGAAAAGTAATTTGCAACTGAAAAAAGACAAAAACAAAGAAAAAATTTGGGGAACGCCCCGAGCGGGATTCGAACCCCCGACAGTAAGACAAAGTTTGGGTCGGTCATATCTTTGCAATAAACGCACGCATGAAAAAAATGAAAACATATATAGATATCGTTGAAGACGTTCTATAAACCCTGTAAATCCAAAAGAAAAATATTGAAAAACAAAAAAGTTGAAAAATTAGACTTTTTGAATTCACTTCCGTTTGCGACCGGAAGTAGGAACGACAAAAAATGAAGGACGTTCGGCACATCTACATGTGATGCTCTTTCATGTCCATCAGTTTCAATGTCATATATTTAGCTGTTTCCGAGAAAAGTAGTGTACAAAAATCCATTTAAAAAAAACAAATTTCCCCCAAAATCGCAAATGGAAGCAAATTTTGAAAAAATGAAAAACACGTCTGGAGATATCAACCTGATGCATCTTTCCTGTAAAAATCTTTGAAATCCGTACAGTCACACTGAGATATCGCCATAAATATGAAAAAAAGAATAATAATAATAATAATAATAATAATAATAATAGGAAACCGACGGAAAACAATAAGGTCTTCCGAAGGAAGTCGGAAGACCTTAACTAGTGCTAATTGTAACGGGAACCGTTACAGATGTTCCCCAAACGCTCCCCAACTCCCTTCTCGTGCCATATTCCCTGTAAGTTTCATTAAAGAAGGCTACATCTTTGCATTTTTGACTTTAACAACGTTTTCCCAAAAGGATACTAATTATATTCAAATTTTAACATTGCACGCGTGCCTATGTAAATGCACGTGCATAATGACCAAATAATCTTGTCTACACTTTCTATATATTAAAATATACTTTATATGAAAGCATTTCGTTCAAAAGTATTAAAACTCACTCATTCAAGTGTATTTTTAATTTCACTCGTTCCAATGCACGCACGTGCGTGCACGTGCATGATGACCATACCTTCTTGTAGGAGGCACTTATATCTATTTATGTTCTAAATCCCATCCTGTTTGGTTGAAAACCAAGGGAATTATAGCCATTTCCAGTTTCAGCCAATCAGATTGCAGCACATGTGCATCCACGTGATTTCAAGATTTTTTTTCTAAATCATATTGTAGAATATCCTAATGCATAACTATGTTTTAAATTTCAAAGCATTTCGTCAAAAATCAAAGGAGATATAGCCATTTCAAGTTTAAGCCAATCAAGATTGCAGCGCATGTGCATGCGCGTGATTTCTTGAAATTTTTTGTATATCATATTGCAGGATATCCTAATGCATGACTAAGTTTTAAATTTCAAAGCATTTCATCAAAAAATAAAGGAAATATAGCCATTTAAAGTTTCAGCCAATCAGATTGCAGGGCACGTGCATGCGCGTGATTTCATGAAATTTTTTCCATATTATATTGTGGGATATCCTAATTCATGACAATGTTAAAAATTTCAAAGCATTTCATCGGAAAACAAAAGAGATATTGAGATTTTTGTTTCAGCCAATCAGAGCAGGCGCACGTGCATGCGCGTGAGTTCATGCTAATTTGACAGTGTCATATTATTAACACTTTTAATATATCCTTATGTAATGAGTTTCAAAGCATTTCATCAAAAAATGTAAAAGTTATAGCTATATTAAGTATATCAGTCAATTCACTCATTTCACGCGCACGCACGTGCAGGCGTATGCGCGCAAAATGACCTTCGTTCCGCACACCTACACTACACACCTATTAACCCTAAAAAGATTTTAGCTCAGTTGGGTGAACAGTTTCTGAGAACACTCACGGACAAAAAAGTACCGGAGAACAAATAAGAAAAAAAACTAGAAAGTCTGCTAATATTGCAAGCAATAGCATATGTCGCCCCGTACTGGACAAGACTTTCATTTTTATCATCACTAAAACAATGGTCCATTAGCTAAGCTTGGACAACCATCGAGTCGTATTAGTCCTTTCCGTTGGAAACGGAAGACCTTAATTGGGTACATCCCATTTTATTTTTAGAATCGGTAGGAGAAGAAAGTAGTGTAGGAAAATTACAAGTTCCTAAATTTGCAGAATTGCATAAAAGAAATTGGGCAGATGTACTGAACTGAGCCTCATACTTGTTAATTGGCAGTATCTTTCCTATCATAAAAGCTTGGGAAATGTAATCTATGAAGAAGATCAGCCGAATTATTTTGTGTATGGTAATGCCAGTGAGAACTCTGAAATTTCCCTCTTTCACTTTCATTTTAGAGGTTCTACCGAAAAACGAATCTGACATGCCACCATGAAAATTCGAGTATTTCTGCATTGCAGAGAGCTGATGTATGTTATGAGATGATAAATCATGTGTAAACTTTCTCAGTTTAGCGGAATCATGAACATTTTCGGCGAGATGAATGTTTTGTATACAGTGGTGATCAAGGCTTCGCGAACCTTCAGGAGCGGATCAAAAGATTTTTGAATGAATAAAAACTATGAAAATGACGTACCAATTTTTTAATTTATACTTGCACTATCTAATGAAATGAATAATATACAAGTGATAGATATACAAGAAAACGCGAAATGATAATAAATGCAGCTGACAATCGTTATTTTTTTTTATATAGATAAAATAAAATATTTATAAATTCAAGAGACAAAACAGGAGGAGAATGAATGATGGCAAAATATCACATGACGGGAACTGAATTTTATGACTGAAGATTTTAAAAAGTTACTTGTAAGTTGTATATGTTATATCTGTGTATTCTACCTGGCTGTGTGCTTCAAAAAGGGGGGGGGGTCGTCTTGAACATAGTAAATAGCCATAACGTTTGAACGGTAAGTACTAGGGCTTTCGTTTTTCAAATATGTAATCCTTGTGAAAAGAACTTTTATTGGATACGACGAACTTTGACCCTTTGACCTGGACCTTGGAGAACACATGTGTACATCTGAATCTTTTTTTCTGTTTCGTTTCTATGGCAACTGTGAGCGACTCATTACAATTATTTTGAAAGTAGAAATCACTTTGACACATTGCAAGGAATAAACATTGAAAGTTTCAAAACGATTGCCTGAGTAGTTATTGAGAAAATCGAAATTAAAGAATTTTAACTCTCACCTGGTTTCCATGGCAATAATCAATTATTTGAAAATTTTAAATGCGTAGTACACAACTACAGATACTAATCCTTAAAATAAGAAAAGTTTCATGACGAGCGTTTAAGGGACCAGAGAGAACACTCTCGGACAAAATTTGTCGCTTTTTACAGGTTTCCATGGCAACGGTAGACATATTGGAACTGAATGACCTCACTGCACAACTACAACCAGTGATCGTCCTTTGAGGAATGTTTCAGGAAGATTGTCCCAGCCATCTCCGAGAAACAGCCTGGATAAAAAAAACATGCGTACAATATCAATATGTCGTCCCCGACTTCGTTTGGGGCGACATAATAATAATAATAATAAGAAACAGAGTAAAAACAATATGTTCCCAAACTCCGTTTGGGGAACATAATGATAATAAGAAACAGAGTAAAAACAATATGTTCCCAAACTCTGTTTGGGGAACATAATAATAACTAGAAACGATCTCGTTGCGAGCAACGAGAGGTCTTCCGTCCGATTCTGAAATAAAAAACGAAAAATCTAGCTGAAAAAGTCAGATATAAAAAAATATCGATCACACGGGGGAAAAAATGCAAAATCCAACGCGCTAACCATTAGGCCATCGGAAACACCGCTTCAAATTTTTGAATGCGAATTTCTCGAGATTGGCATTCTCAATTCTAAAACAAATTACACATTTCGCATTCATTTGAGTCTCTATTAACCCTATAAAAATAAAAGAAAAATAATGAAAAACAAAAAAGTTGAAAATTTTGATTTTTTTAATTCGCTTCCGGTAGCGACCGGAAGTATAACGACACACGAAAAGGACATTCCGCATGTCTAGAAGTCATGCCCTATGTTCTCCCAACAAGTCTCCAGTTCATATCTTTAGTAGTTCTTTAGATCTCGAACTGACAAAATTTCATTTTAAAATCAGGAAAATGGCCATAACTTGGCACCAAAAGCGAGTTGTTCCAAAATTCTTCCAAAATTAACAATGGCATATAAGAGCGCATCATCCCTGAAAGTTTGATGAAAAACAGATGAATAGTTCTCGAGATATCGCGTGCACAAAATTTGTCAAAAAAATAAGAATAATAACTAGATGAAACTCGTTGCGAGCAACGAGAGGTCTTCCGTCCGATTCCGGAAAGAAAACGTAAAATCGAGCTGAAAATGTAAAAAAGATTTGCACACAAGGGGATTGAACCCAAGTCGCCAGCATAAAATTCCAACGCACTAAATATTACACAATCGGGACATCTACTCTTTGAAGCAGTGCCTCTCTCTTAAAAGTATGAAAGGTTGGTCACTATTCAAAATTTAGCGCCAAACGCCAGGAGTTAATCTTGGCGCCTTTTCTCTGGAATGTTCTATTGAATAGGTGTGATAGCTTCAATGAAATTAAAAAAAAAACGTTCTTATAGCCTTATATTAAAAGATTCGAAGTTTAGAAAAAATTTTTAACACATTTTACAAATTCCATATTGTATATATGCATGTAACACTAAAGCGGTGAAACTGTTATGAATTTTTAACTTTTTTCAATTTCCTGTTTATCCCCAAAGTGAACTATCCCGATTAGTTAATCGAAAGAGGTCGAAAAACATGGCTCGCCCTACGACGGTCAAGGAATCAGATATCATTTATGCTCAATAACTTGAATCAGGTCTTTGAGACAAGAATTCTAAAATAAACTCCATGAAGAGATCTTTAAAAACTCGTTTTCTTATTTCTGTCTTATTTATTAGTTTAATATGACACAAGTGTGCATAGGAAAAACAGTGGTTAAAATCTGAACTTTCAATATTAATTGATATTCTTTTTTGAGAAAGTATTATTTATAAGTATGATTTAAGATCTGTTTTTGTGATGCATAAAAGATAAAGGTATCGAATTTCATTTGCACATTTAGTCTTTTCTTTTTCTACTTTGAGAACCAGTCAAAACCAATTATAGAAGACGTTAGTTTGACACAGAACTGCAACGTAACTACGACGTGACAATCCAAGTATTCCTTTACATTTCATTTATCCTTATGTTACTTTCGTTCAAGCAAACGCTCGGCTGCCTCCGTAAACCCCTATTGCGAAATGTCGGCGTTGACAGAGACAGCCGCCATTTTGGACCCGCTTCAGATTTTTGAATGCAAATATCTAGAGTATAGATTTATCAATATTCAAACAAATTAGATAGTAAGCATTATAGAGAGGGTTTCTATTAACATACCAAATATGAATGAAAAATACTGAAAAACAAAAAAGTTAGAAAATTCATTTTTTTTAAATTTGCATCTCGTAACAACCGGAAGTATTGACGACCCACGAAAAGGCGATTCTGCAAACCAGAAAATCATGATCTATCATCTCCAATAAGTCTCCAGTTCATATCCTTAGCCATATTCGATAAAAGTGCGCGACAAAATCGCATTTTAAAATCAGGAAATTGCCAATAACTTGGCACCAGAAGCGAATTTTCCAAATTTCTCTTCGGATGTAACAACTTCATATAATGACACATATTTTGTGAAAGTTTCATGAAAAACCGCTGAATAGTTTTTGAGAAATCGCCTGCACAAAATTTTGTCAAAAAAAGAATAATAATAAGAATAATAATAATAAGAAACAGAGTAAAACAATATGTTCCCCAACTTCGTTTGGGGAACATAATAATAATAACTAGAGCCGAGCTCGTTGCAAAGCAACAGATGATGTTTGACCGGAAGTGGATTTCATTTTTAACAGAAATGAGAAATAACGCCCAAAAAGGTTTGATTCCTCTAAATCCATGTTAATTATTGCAAAAATAAGCCATTTTCGTCCGTCTTCCGTCTTTGACTGGAAGTGACGACTGTCTGTCTGTAAACAATTTTTCAAAATGCTACTCCTCCTACAGTTTTGTTATTTCAAATAACTTGGCACACAAGGCAAAAATACATAATTCTGTGTATCGGTTTTTGATTTCGGAATGAACGGTGTTGCCGTGGTTACTAAAAATAGAAATTTCTGTGAAATTTTTCAACAATGCTTCTTTCTACAGTTTTAGTACTTTTTGAGATATAAAGGCACACAAGTAGACTACAATAAGATACATAATTCCAAGATGTCATTTTTGATCTTGAAATTCTACACCGGTTTTGTTCCATGTTTTAACAAAAAATTTCTGTAAAAATTCGTTGAAAAATGCTTAAAATTTTGAAATTCTTGATAGGACTGATTTCAATATAACTTGGCTCACAAGCGACGTACACTTAGATACATAATTCTGTGTATTGGTTTTTGATTTCTATGAACGTTGTTGACGTGTTTTCTAAAAATAGAAATTTCTGTGAAATTCTTTTCAAAATGCTACTCCTCCTACAGTTTTGGTCCCATATCAATATAACTAGGCACACAAGAAGACTACACTAAGATACACAAAATATATATCGGATTTTTTGATTTCCATGAACGGTGTTGCCGTGGTTACTAAAAATAGAAATTTCTGTGAAATTCTTTCAAAATGCTACTCCTTCTACAGTTTTAGTCTGATTTCAATATAACTTGGCACACAAGTAGACTACACTAAGATACATAATTCTGTATATCAGTTTTTGATTTGGATGAACGGTTTGCCGTGGTTACTAGGAAAAAACAGAAAATTCTGTGATATTCTTTCAAAATGCTATTTCCAAATACAATTTTAGTCTGATTATAATATAAATGTGGCATGCAAGTAGACTGCACTAAGAACATAAAGAGACTTAATAGAGGTTTTATTCTATTTATTGCTGTTGAAAAGTTTCAATTCCCAACTGCTTAAGTATCTTCCTTTGCTAGAGAGTACAAAAAAACATTGTAACAGAGACCTAGGTGTATATATGCATTCAATGAAATTTTATTCCATGCAACTCCATATACAGGCATGCCAATGTTATATATTTCTGCACTATTGTCGCCATTTGTCTACAACTTAAGTCGGAAGTCAAGTGAAAACGTTGTGCCAAACGTCACATGTAGTTCTTAACGCTATTCCTTTGAAATGTTTGATCTATTGAATGGATGTGATAACTTCAATGAAAATTAGAAATGTTTTGTTCTTATAAATGGAATGGCGTTAAATATATTTATCGCATTGTACAAAATAATATCATATATGGCCAAGTGACAGTTTAAATTAGTGAAAAGTAAGATTTTACACAAATTCTGTATCCTGTTTACCCCCAAAGTAGAGATGAGTTACACGTTCATGAAAAGACTGGAATGATTCACTGAAAAAAAATCACTAGCCCTCCGACGCTCAATGAATCTGATACTAGTTATGTTCAATAACTTGCATTTATTACAAGAATATTTATATAACCTTTAATAAACAGTCTTTTAAAAAAATGTTTTTCTTATTTTTGTCTTTTCTATTCATTTGATATGTCACAAGCCTGAAAAATAAACAGAAGTCAAGTAAATTCAGAAACATAGTGAATATGAAGAAGGCAAGTTTCTTGAAAAGCTATTTCTTATAACCATGGTTTAGGATAAGTTTTTCCTGGTGCAAAACCATAGGTTGAAGTCGTATTTTCACTTGTAGTCATGTTGTATTCTACTTTGAGATGCAAACAAAAGCAATTTTAATAGATGATTGAGGAAACCTTATATTTAAACTATACTCAATGCAATGTAATTGGGACGTGGCAATCCAAAGAATCCTTTACATTTCATAAATCTTTTTGGTAGAAGTTTCGTTCATCTAAACGCTCAGCTGACCTTCTAGAACCCGATTTGCTTAATGGCGGAGTTTAAGGAAAGGGGCCATCTTGGACACGCTTCAGATTTTTAAATGCGAATATCTAGTGTGTGGATTGATCAATTCTAAAATAAATTATATATTAGGCCTTTCCAGTAGGGTTTCCATTCACATTAATTATACCAAAGAAAAATATTGAAAAACAAAAAAAGTTGAAAAAGCGCATATTTTGAACTTCACTTCCTGTAGCGACTTGAAGCTGACGACGCAAATGAAGGCAAAATTGCACATCTATAACTATGGTCTATCATCTCTAACAAGTCTCCAGTTAATATCTTGAGCCGTTTTCGAGAACATTCGAAGACAAAATTGCATTTTAAAATCAGGAAATTGCCCATAACTTATATAAGCGAATTTTCCAACAAACGGAATTTTATATAAAATTCATATAGTGACCTATTATTCCTGAAATTTTCATTGAAATCCACCAAATAGTTTACGAGAAATCGCCTGCACAAAATTTTGTCTAAAAAAAAAAGAATAATAATAATAACTAGAAAAGAAACTCGTTGCGAGCAACGAGAGGTCTTCCGTCCGATTCTGAAAAAAGAAAACCCGCGAAATCGAGCTGAAAAAGTGATAAAAACTTTTTATGGAAACAAAGGGGATTGAACCCGGGTCACCAGCATGAAAATACAAAGCGCTTACTGTTACGCTATTGGGACCACATCTCTAAATCTACTTTTACATACCACTGAAACAGTTCATCTGTCTTAGAATAATGAAAGGCGGTCACTATTCATAATTTTGCGTCAAACGCCACGAGGAAATCTTCGCGCCAAACCTGCTCAAGATGAACACATAGGAAATTGTTACATAAGTTTTAACAGTAATTTTTAGGATAGATAATCTATTAGTGATGAACAGATAATACTGTTTTCTTTCCTTTATTCGATATGTATTCAACTTTTTATTCCATGCAACTCCATATACAGGCATGCCAATGTTATATTTCTGCACTATTGTTGCCATTTGTCTACTACTTAAGTCGGGTCAGGATACATTATTTCGTGCCAAAGGTCACAAGTAGTTCTTAACGCTATTCCTTTGAAATGTTTGATCTATTTAATGGATCTGATAGCTTCAATGAAAATTAGAAATGTATGTTCTTATTACCCGAATTTCGAGCGTTATAAAGTAAATTTATCACATTATACAAATATAATATCGTATACGGCCAATTAACAGTAAAGCTGTGAATTCGGTAAAATTTTCTACGAATTTTGTATCCTGTTTACCCCCAAAGTGGAGATGAGTTAAACGTTCATGAAAAGACTGGAATGTTTAACTGAAAAAAAAAAATCACTCGCCCTCCGACGGTCAAGGAATCTGATACTCTTTATGTTCAATAACTTGCATTTAACAAAATATTTATATAACCTTTAATAAACAATCTTTTATAAAAAATGTTTTTCTTACTTTTGTCTTTTCTATTCATTTAATATGTCATAAGCCTGCGAGGTAAAATAAACAGAAGTCAAGTAATACTTCAGAAACATAGTGAATATTAAGTCAGGCAAGTTTCTTAAAAAGCTATTACTTATAAGCATGGTTTAGGATAAGTTTTCCCTGGTGCAAAACAAAAGACTGTAGTCATCGTATTTCCACTTGTAGTCATGTTGTATTCTACTATGAGATGCAGACAAAAGCAATTTCAATAGAAGTTTGAGGAAACCTCATATTAAAACTATACTCAATGCAACATAATTATGATGTAGCAATCTAAAGAATCCTTTACATTTCATAAATCTTTTTGGTAGAAGTTTCGTTCATCTAAACGCTCAGCTGACCTTCTAGAACCCGACTTGCTTAATGGCGGAGTTTACGGAGACCGCCGCCATCTTGGATACGCTTCAGATTTTTAAATGCGAATATCTAAGGTGTGGATTGATCAATTCTTAAATAAATTATATATTTGGCCTTCCCAGTAGGGTCTTAATTACCATTAATTATATCAAAGAAAAATATTGAAAAACAAAAAAAGTTGAAAAAGTGCACATTTTGAATTCACTTCCTGTAGCTTGACCGGAAGATTGTTTTCACGACGCAAACGAAGTCAAAATTGCACATCTATAACTCATGGTCTATCATCTCTAACAAGTCTCCAGTTAATATTTTGAGCCGTTTTCGAGAACATTCGAAGACAAAATTGCATTTTAAAATCAGGAAAATGCCCATAACTTGGCACTGGTACCGAATTTTCCAAAAAACGGAATTTTATATAAAATTCATATAATGACCTATAATTCCTGAAATTTTCATTGAAATCCATAAATAGTTTAAGAGAAATCGCCTGCACAAAATTTTGTCTAAAAAAAAAGAATAATAATAATAAGAAACAGTAGAATCACTATAAGGTCTTCCGTGAAGACGGAAGACCTTAACTAGAAACGATCTCGTTGCGAGCAACGAGAGGTCTTCCGTCCGATTCAGGAAAAAAAATCTCGTAAAATCGAGCTGAAAAGTGATTCAAAATTTTTGTTGCAAAGAGGATTGAACCCATGTTGCCTTTTTCTGTTTTATCCCCAACGCGCAAACCATTAAGATCATCGCATACCACAGTCGACAAATTTCACATTGTCAAGTTATCTCCCGTTGCAGGCATTCAGTATATACAGACGCAGATCTAGAATTTTTTTTTCAGAAAGGGGGGGGGGGGGTGTCACACCTCAGTCAAAAAAATCAGCCCAAGATTTCCTGAGATGGAAATAAAAAATAATGATAATAACAATGATGGTGGAGTCCCTGTTTTCTAAGGGGGAGGATGTCCAAAGTCATTTTTATTCTCTACAGTACATATATAGTCTTATTTAGATAACTGCTAATTCCAGGGGGGGGGGTCTGATCTCCCTAGCCACTGACTCCCTGTACCTGAAACGACAATTGATCTTATGACTCCATAATAGTAGAAAATTTTTTCATTTGACTATTTATACATATTTTGTTTCCTATGTTTATGTATTTCTGTCTGTCCACGGAAACTTTAACCTTGCCCATATTTTTTAAGTGGATTGGGCTATACACATGGCTTCAATATTTCATAGTTAAATTTCTTTTGGCAAAACCTTTTAATGGGTACCACCAATTTTGACGTCTTGATCTCTTGACCTTGGAGTTTGACCCAATTTTACAAGATAAATACCTTGAACTTGGCCTAAGTTTTGAACAGGTGGTGCTAGGACTTTCATGCTCTTACATGTGTAATCATTGTGAACTTTCAACAGGTATAATTATTTTTGACCTAGACCTTAGAGTTGAATCCAATTTAACTTTAACCTTGGCAATAACTTTTGAACAGGTGAGGAAGTTCTAGGGATTTCTCCCTTTTTTCACATGTGTATTCCTTGTGACAAGACTTTCCCTTTGATACCAACAATTTAGACCCTTTGACCTTGACCTTGGAGTTTGACTTACATTTGAGAAACTTCAACCTTTGCCAAAAGCTGCCATAACAGTTGCTGTCACAACAAACAAACAAATTACTAAAAAAAACTAGATGCTGTCATTAGACAGTAATACCCGCACTATGGTGTTTGCCTCTAAATATACACTCATTCATATTGGACTTTCCAAGGAAGAAGTCAAAATAATTCTATAATTATCACCGTACATGTATTCGTCAAATTGAACATAAAATTTTCAGATGACCATATCAACTCTGAGCCTCACATATGTATTTTAAAATACTTAATTCATAACCAGTCTGAAATAACAGAATTTAATTAATGATTGAAGTAAATTACTTAATTAGATTCAAATAAATAATTTTCCCATAATTTGGAACTTTTTAAATTTACTTTCTCAACGACATAAAATATTATTTTAGTACAAAGCGTTTTTGATGAATTTATCAAAATGTGCAAACTGATTTTAGTATTTGGTCGGGAAAAAAACCCATTGAAAATACAACCCGATTAATTTGTCAATGCCTATCTCCCCCCCCCCCCACACACACACACACACTCTCTCTCTCTCTCTCACTCTCACATTTTTTAAAAAACATAGTTTAGTTTATTATGATAGTTTGAAATTTGTTCTTGTACTAAACAGTTTTATTTTTTACATTCACATTGGGTTTGCGTCACCCATTATCATATTTATAGATATCACCTCTCGGCACACCTCGGCCAATCCATACTGGCAACGGAATCAGCAAAGGTTTGTCGAATGAGATTATTTAGCACATGTATGCTGACGATGCAGTGTGGTCAGTTAAAATCATTTGTGTTTTAATTGGATTATATTTCATGAATTCGTTGTCACGACCTATGACATTCGGTAAGTACAAGATTTAGTATAGATTGCATAAAAATAAATAAATGCAAATGGTTAGGTTGAAGTTCAAAAAGGGTCAACATGGTCAAAGATTATCGCATGCCACAGTCGACAAATTTCACATTGTCAAGTTATCTCCCGTTGCGGACATTCAGTATATAACAGACGCAGATCCAGAATTTTTTTTTCAGACCGGGCGGGGGGGGGTGTCACACCTCAGTCAAAAAAATCAGCCCAAGATTTCCTGAGATGGAAATAAAAAATAATAATAAAAACAATGATGGTGGAGTCCCTGTTTTCTAAGGGGGAGGATGTCCAAAGTCATTTTTATTCTCTACAGTACATATATAGTCTTATTTAAATAACTGCTAATTCCAGGGGGGGGGTCTGATCTCCCTAGCCACTGACTCCCTGTACCTGAAATGACAATTGATCTTCTGACTCCATAATAGTAGAAAATTTTTTCAATTGACTATTTATACATATTTTGTTTCCTATGTTTATGTATTTTTGTTTGTCCACGGAAACTTTAACCTTGCCCATATTTTTTAAGTGGATTGGGCTATACACATGGCTTCAATATTTGATAGGTAAATTTCTTTTGGCAAAACCTTTTAATGGGTACCACCAATTTTGACCTCTTGATCTCTTGACCTTGGAGTTTGACCCAATTTTACAAGAAAAATACCTTGAACTTGGCGTAAGTTTTGAACAGGTGGTGCTAGGACTTTCATGCTCTTACATGTGTAATCCTTGTGAACTTTCAACAGGTATAATTATTTTTGACCTAGACTTTAGAGTTGAATCCAATTTAACTTTAACCTTGGCAATAACTTTTGAACAGATGAGGAAGTTCTAGGGATTTCTCCCTTTTTAGGTCACCTGAGTAAACTCAGGTGACCTATTGCTATCTGTTTTCGTCCGTCGTCGTGCGTCGTGCGTCGTGCGTTGTGCGTTGTGCGTCGTGCGTTAACATTTGAACATTTTCAGCTTCTTCTCTGAACCAGTTTAAACCAAATTTGGCACAAAGCATTTATGGGTGAAGGGGAACAAAAATTGTGAATTTCATGGTCCCTGCCCCCCTGGGGCCTGGGGGGTGGGGCAAAAACCACTAAAATTAATGCAATCTTTAAAAATCTTCTTCTTTACTCCTGGACATCAAGCAGTTAAACTGTTTGCATGATTGTAATCAGCATTGAGTCCTCTACCAAAATTGTGAAATTTATGGCCTCGGGGTCAGGGGTTCTAGTGCTAGGGTGGGGCTAAATAAGTATATAGTGAAAATGCATTATTTCTTTGAAAATCTTCTTCTCTGCTCCTGAGTATTAAATAAACCAACTAAGTGCATAGTTATGATGAGCAAGAGTGCCTCTACCTAAATTGTGAATTTTATGGCCCCAGGGTCAGGGGTTCTAGTGTTAGGGCAGGGCTCTATAGATTATATAGTGAAAATTCATGAATTCTTTGAAAATCTTCTTCTCTGCTCCTGGGTATTAAATAAACTAACTAAGTGCATAGTTATGATGAGCAAGAGTGCCTCTACCAAAATTGTGAAATTTATGACCCCGGGGTCAGGGGTTCTAGTGCTAGGGTGGGGCTAAATAAGTATATAGTGAAAATGCATTATTTCTTTGAAAATCTTCTTCTCTGCTCCTAGGTATTAAATAAACTAACTAAGTGCATAGTTATGATGAGCAAGAGTGCCTCTACCAAAATTGTGAATTTTATGGCCCCAGGGTCAGGGGTTCTAGTGTTAGGGCGAGGCTCTATAGATTATATAGTGAAAATTCATGAATTCTTTGAAAATCTTCTTCTCTGCTCCTGGGTATTAAATAAACTAACTAAGTGCATAGTTATGATGAGCAAGAGTGCCTCTACCAAAATTGTGAAATTTATGACCCCGGGGTCAGGGGTTCTAGTGCTAGGGTGGGGCTAAATTAGTATATAGTGAAAATGCATTATTTCTTTGAAAATCTTCTTCTCTGCTCCTGAGTATTAAATAAACTAACTAAGTGCATAGTTATGATGAGCAAGAGTGCCTCTACCAAAATTGTGAAATTTATGACTCCAGGGTCTGGGGTTCTAGTGCTAGGGTGGGGCTAAATTAATATATAGTGAAAATGCATTATTTCTTTGAAAATCTTCTTCTCTGCTCCTGGGTATTAAATAAACTAACTAAGTGCATAGTTATGATGAGCAAGAGTGCCTCTACCAAAATTGTGAATTTTATGGCCCCAGGGTCAGGGGTTCTAGTGTTAGGGCGGGGCTCTATAGATTATATAGTGAAAATTCATGAATTCTTTGAAAATCTTCTTCTCTGCTCCTGAGTGTTAAATAAACTAACTAAGTGCATAGTTATGATGTGCAAGAGTGCCTCTACCAAAAATGTGAAATTTATGGCCCCAGGGTCAGGGGTTCTAGTGTTAGGGTGGGGCTCTATTGATTATATAATGGAAATACATGAATTCTTTGAAAAAAATTCTTTTCTGCTCCTAGGAATTAAATAAACTAAGTACATAGTTATGATGAGCAAGAATAACTCTTCCAAAATTTTGATTTTATGGCCCTAGGGTCAGGGGTTCTAGTGATAGGGTGGGGCTCTATTGATTATATAGTGAAAATACTTTAAATCTTTGAAAATTTTCTTCTCTGCTCTTGGGTATTAAGCAGATGAACTACCTATGTAGTTATGATGAGCAAGGACCCTAATCTTCCAGAATTGTGAATTTCAAGGCCCCAGGGTCAGGGGTACCATAGGAGGGGGTGTACTTAAATACTGAAACTGGATGAATTGTTTGAGATCTGCTCCTTGGTATTAATCAAATATTTTTGAAAAGCAAGGGTGCCTCTTCAAAAATTGTGCAATGTGTGGATCTAGGCCTAAGGGTCAGGGGTTCATGTGTGATAGGGGCATTACTGATTATTGCTGAATATTACTGATTACTTGAAATGCATTTTTTGTTCCCCCACCCTGCCTATGGGTATTAAGTAAACAAACTAAGCAACTGCTAAGTGTATTGTTATGATGATCAAATGGTGCCTCTTTCAAAATTGTAAATGCCATAGCATCTTGCTTAAAACATTAATCGAATTAAATCGCTGGAAAGTTGTTGCATAATGCTCAGGTGACCTATAAGGCCCATGGGCCTCTTGTTTCACATTTGTATTCCTTGTAACAAGACTTTCCCTTTGATACCAACAATTTAGACCCTTTGACCTTGACCTTGGAGTTTGACTTACATTTGAGAAACTTCAACCTTTGCCAAAAGCTGCCATAACAGTTGCTGTCACAACAAACAAACAAATTACTAAAAAAAAACACAGAATACATGTACATATTTTATATTCAACAGATATACATCTGGTCATATCTCTAGTTCTCCCTTGAATGAGACATGGTGATATAAATTTTAAAAAATAATTATAAGAGTTGAAAAGGTTGTGCATATTGAAATATACTAAGCTCTGCGGATGAATTAGATATACCAGTTTAGCTTTATTTTGCTACCCAAAGCATCTTGATTAACTATTTATAAGCATACTGCCCCTGCGAAATGATCAAGAATAATTCTTGAACTTTTAAGAAAAGTTCATGAATTATATTCTTGAATCAGCTCATGAATTGTTCATGAAGATCCCATGAAGTTAAAATTGGACACTCATGATTTCATGGATTTTATTCATGAAAACCAAGTTCAAGAATATTCAAGAATTATTTGTTGTTCATGAACAAACTTGGATTTTTTAAATGCCTGCAAAATGATCAAGAATAATTCTTGAACTTTCAAGTAAAGTTCATGAATTATATTCATGAACTTTCAAGAAAAGTTCATGAATGATATTAATAGGTTCAATGCATTTTCATGAACTATTCATGAATAATTTGTAAAAGTTATTTAGGAATATTCATGAACTATTCATGAATGTTCTTGCTTTTAGTAAACAAAAATGTAATAAGTTATGCAAAATGAAAAACTGTAAAAGAAAATATTTTAATAGCATCTTGAAAGATTTCACAGAATTTTTGTTTTCCAATCATGGTAACAAAATCTTTGTTCAAGTAAACAACTCTGATAAGTGATAACGATAATAAATAAATTATGTAGTTCATTCCTAATAAATTATGAAAAAATTCAATTCAAACGCGACTCTTTGCAGAATCCTTAACCTTACTTGGTCAAGAGGAGAGTGGGTTCCTTATTCAGCGTATTTCAAAGTGTATGCCTAAAATGGGATGATTTTTAATCCAAGTCTCACTGTCTGGCAGAAAAGTGTGTTCAGCAATTAGGGCATCAGCTAAAAGGGCTTCCAAGGATTTTGAGCAGAGGTGGTCAAACAAAAAAATCTTATTGGCTTTCCCTGTGGAATTTTCAGAATTTCATCACTTGGATCCTTTAATCGATTGCGATTCATATTTTCTATCCTTTCTTATGTTTTTCTTCAATAGCCTGGATTTTTTATATTCTTTTTTTTTTTTGGCAGTCAGAGTTTTTTAATCTTCTGATCTCAACTCATCAACATTATCTGTGAACTGCTTCTCTTTTCCCTACAAGAACAAAGATTTTCTGAAAATGCTCATAAATGTGAAAACTTAAGACTTGCATATTTGTTTCATTTAATTCTGCATCATAGGCACTGCCATATTTTAAAGCATTCCGAGCTGTTTCCCTTGCCCGCCATGTTCAAGATGTTATAGGTGGACAGGATGAATGTTTCAATCTTTAATTATTAAATGTAACGTAATTTGGTTGGATCCTTACTCATAACAAAGTTTGACAAAATTTTCATTAAAAAGGACATAACTGAACTCTTACAAATAGACAGTAACATCTTGACAAATATCTCACAGATTCAGCAATTGCCTCCATTTTTTTGTAACTCACCACTAATATCTGCAGTTATGAAGTAAATTGATCCTCTGGATATTCCTTCTTCGTATTCTATTATTTTCTTCAAAGGTTGACAAAGAATGACTACGCTTATAATCCTCCCACTCTACCGATTCACTTTCCAACGTCTCGCGCGTTTCAAAGTTTGCGCCTTTTAAAAAGTGTCATGCAGAGCTAATTAAGAAATAGTTTCGAATTGCCAAGATTTTTGTTAAACAAAAAATAATAAACATGATTTTTCACTGAAATTAATTTTTTTTTAATTAATATAAGTTATATCATTAATTGAATTGGATTTTATTTACATTATACCTGTAGAGCCATAGTTTCGTATTCAAGTATGGCCGCCTCCATATCAGAGGACAACAAATATCTCTTGGAACCACTCTCCCTCAAACTGAGTACCCTGAGCTATGAAAGTGTATAGGAGAATAGACTAGAAAATACGAATGTGGTTCATGTCATAGCTTCTTCACAACCATGCAGCCTGTGCTGTATCATTTACACACGATGGACAGAAAAATGTGACTTTATAACAGCATCAAAATATAAAGCTTTACGACCCAAGAATGGTACGGTACAGTACGGAGAAGAGATATAATTTTTTAGTTGTCAATAAATTTATGATACGTTTTTACGAAGATTATGAAATTTTTCCTAGACTGTAAGTCTGTTTCATTTTCTTACAACTTGTTAAAAGTTTGACAAATAGAGAAAATTCGGTCGAACAAAGTTGTGTCGTGAAAAATGAGATAATTTAAAGCACAATATTAATATAGCTGGCCAATTTAAATGATGAAGAAACATTAGTAATTCAATATGAGAATAAAATGCTGTCAATATTGATGCAGTGTTCTTTAAATTACGATCATAATTTAATTATAATCTCCCTTCTAGACAGTTCATAACAGATTTTTATTATCTTGAAGAATCTAAGTTATCAATTACATAGAGTAGAAAATAGTGATTTTAACCTCATGTTTCCCTACTCGGCACTGATCCCATACTTTCAAAATCAAAACAAAAGCATGTTATTAATTAAATCAGGGGCTTGTTCAGCAATTGCATCTGCATGCAAAAGTTGTATTATGGGAGTAATGAGTGTTTTCTGGCTATCGTTTGTGACAATTATTTTTACATTTTTAGTCTTCATGAAAATTCATGAACATTCATTACCTTGAACTACTAAGTTTTTTTTCTTTAAACTGAAAATTACCAATATTCATATTTGTTCATCATTTGTTCATGAACTAT
The DNA here is from genome assembly GCF_032062105.1 of Saccostrea cuccullata. Classification (NCBI taxonomy): domain Eukaryota; kingdom Metazoa; phylum Mollusca; class Bivalvia; order Ostreida; family Ostreidae; genus Saccostrea; species Saccostrea cuccullata. The sequence goes on from NW_026937695.1 coordinate 25,979, forward strand.
GAATTATGAATGTTTTCATGAATTTTATTCATGAACTACTTTTATGAACCTGTTAAGAATCCTTTAAGAACCATTCATGAACAATTATGAACAACTCATAAAGGTTCTTAAAATCATGAATATCATTTCGCAGGGGTGTTTTCTGAAATGTACTGATTTCTGTTGTCCATCTGTTTATCTGCAAACTTTTCACATTAACTTCTTAAGAACCACTGGGCTAATTTCAACCAATTTACATTTAAATATGCAGGGTACTTTTTAAGCGCCCGGATAGAGTCCTTTCAAATGACATCAAGGTCAATGATCTTGTGACTTTGACTGTGACCTATATGCTAAAAATAGCTTTTTACACTTTTTGCCATAACTTTTGAACCATCAGAGATAAGGACTTCATATTTGGTATGCATACTCCACCGATTAAGTTCTTTCAAATGACACCATGGTCAATGACTTTGTGACCTTGACTGTGACCTATATTCTAAAAATAGCTTTTTCCACTGTTTGTCATAACTTTTGAACCATAAGAGATAGGGACTTCATATTTGATATGCATACTCCACCGATAAAGTCCTTTCAAACGACGGCAAGGTCAATGATCTTGTGACCTTGACTGTGACGGATATGCTAAAAATAGCTCTTTACACTTTTTGCCACAACTTTTGAACCATTGGAGATAGGGACTTCATATTTAGTACGCATACTCCACTGATTAAGTTCTTTCGATTGACACCATGGTCAATGACCTTGTGACCTTGACTGTGATCAATATGCTAAAAGAAGATTTTTTTAACTTTGTTGCCGCCGGGCGCGTAGTGTTTCACAAACACATCTTGTTCCAACATAAATCTTCTTCTCAAGAACAGCAAAGACATTTATTGTCCCCATTTTTGCTAAAGGTAGGGTACATTAAATCTCATTTGTTTGTCAATCTGCCCATCTGTCACAATAAATTTAACCTTGGTCATCATGGTCGTATATTTTGAATGAGAAGAGATAGGACTTTTATATTAAACATGTGTATTAGTATTAAATGGGACAATACCATTCTACATACACTATGATTTTCATTACCCATGATCTTGAAGTTTGACCTAATTTCCTTAAAAAATTAATTGCTTTGAATTGATCATTTTGAAAGATAAATGAAAGGGCATTCATATTACCTGTGATAAGACCTTCCAAAATGTATCATGACTTTTTGACTCTGTGACCTTGACCTTAAAGTTTAACTTAGTTTTCATTAATGTTGTATTTCCTTTTCATTGAGAAGAGATTTGACTTTCACATTTCAAGTGAACATTACCCATAACAAGAGGCTCCCAACATGCTATGATTTTTTACCCCTTGACCTTGATGTTTTAACAAAATTTCAAAAGAGTGAACTCTCCCAAAAGATGATAAGACCACTGTTTAAAACAAAAAAGGAGTTTAGGGAAGACTGGGCTTTTTCCATAAAAAACGTCATTTTTCAACCCTCATTTGACCCCCCGGGCAAAATCAAAATTCCGAAACCTAACTGCACATCTACATGACCCCACCAACCATCTCCCAAAGATGATTAGGATGCTGAATAAAATGTAAGAGGAGTTCAGGGAAGATGGGGCTTTTTCCATAAAAAACATCATTTTTCGACCCTTATTTGACTCCCCAGGGCAAAATCAAAACTCCGAAACCTACCTGCACATCTGCATGACCCCACCAACCATCTCCTAAAATATGATTAGGCTGCTGAATAAAATGTAAGAGGAGTTCAGGGAAGATGGAGATTTTTGCATAAAAAACGTCATTTTTCGACCCCCATTTGACCCCCTGGGGCAAAATCAAAATTTGGAAAGCTTACTGCACATCTACATGACCCCACCAACCATCTCCCAAAAGCTGGTTAGGCTACTGAGTAAAATGTAGAAGGAGTTCAGGGAAGACGGGGCTTTTTGGACAAAAAACGTCATTTTTCGACCCCCATTTGACCCCCCGGGGCAAAATCGAAAATCCAAAACCTTACTGCACATCTACATGACCCCACCAACCATCTCCCAAAAGCTGGTTAGGCTACTGAGTAAAATGTAGAAGGAGTTCAGGGAAGACGGGGCTTTTTGGACAAAAAACGTCATTTTTCGACCCCCATTTGACCCCCCGGGGCAAAATCGAAATTCCAAAACCTTACTGCACATCTACATGACCCCACAAACCATCTCCCAAAAGATGATTAAGCTACTGTGTAAAATGTAGGAGGAGTTCAGGGAAGAAAAGTGTGACAGACGGACGGACGGACGGACGGACATGAGTAACAACAATATACCCGAACTTTCTTTAGAAAGTGCGGGTATAAAAAAAACATAGAATACTTGTACATATTTTATATTCAACAGATATACATCTGGTCATATCTCTAGTTCTCCCTTGAATGAGACATGGTGATATAAATTTTAAAAAATAATTATAAGAGTTGAAAAGGTTGTGCATATTGAAATATACTAAGCTCTGCGGATGAATTAGATATACCAGATAAGCTTTATTTTGCACCTTGATTAACTATTTATAAGCATACTGTTTTCTGAAATGTACTGATTTCTGTTGTCCATCTGTTTATCTGCAAACTTTTCACATTAACTTCTTAAGAACCACTGGGCTAATTTCAACCAATTTACATTTAAATATGCAGGGGACTTTTTATGCGCCCGGATCGATAGATCCCGGGCGTATATTGTTTTTGTCCTGTCTGTTTGTCTGTTTGTCTGTTTATCTGTTTGTCTGTTTGTCAACTTTAACCTTGCCCATAACTTTTGAACAATAAGGGATAGAGACTTCATATTTGGTAAGCATACTCCACTAATAAAGTCCTTTCAAATGACATCAAGGTCAATGACCTTGTGACCTTGACTGTGACCTATATGCTAAAAATAGCTTTTTCCACTGTTTGTCATAACTTTTTAACCATAGAAGATAAGGACTTCATATTTGGTAAGCATACTCCACTAATAAAGTCCTTTCAAATGACATCAAGGTCAATGACCTTGTGACCTTGACTAAGACCTATATGCTAAAAATAGCTCTTTCCACTGTTTGTCATAACTTTTTAACCATAGGAGATAGGGACTTCATATTTGGTATGCATACTCCACTAATAAAGTCCTTTCAAATGACATCAAGGTCAATGATCTTGTGACCTTGAATGTGACCTATATGCTAAAAATAGCTTTTTACACTTTTTGCCATAACTTTTGAACCATCAGAGATAAGGACTTCATATTTGGTATGCATACTCCACCGATTAAGTTCTTTCAAATGACACCATGGTCAATGACTTTGTGACCTTGACTGTGACCTATATTCTAAAAATAGCTTTTTCCACTGTTTGTCATAACTTTTGAACCATAAGAGATAGGGACTTCATATTTGGTATGCATACTCCACCGATAAAGTCCTTTCAAACGACGGCAAGGTCAATGATCTTGTGACCTTGACTGTGACCTATATGCTAAAAATAGCTCTTTACACTTTTTGCCACAACTTTTGAACCATAGGAGATAGGGACTTCATATTTAGTATGCATACTCCACTGATTAAGTTCTTTCAAATGACACCATGGTCAATGACCTTTTGACCTTGACTGTGATCAATATGCTAAAAGTAGATTTTTTTAACTTTGTTGCTGCCGGGTAGTGTTTCACAAACACATCTTGTTCCAACATAAATCTTCTTCTCAAGAACAGCAAAGACATTTATTGACCCCATTTTTGCTAAAGGTAGGGTACATTAAATCTCATTTGTTTGTCAGTCTGCCCATCTGTCACAATAAATTTAACCTTGGTCATCATGGTCGTATATTTTGAATGAGAAGAGATAGGACTTTTATATTAAACATGTGTATTAGTATTAAATGGGACAATACCATTCTACATACACTTTGATTTTCATTTCCCATGATTTTGAAGTTTGACCTAATTTCATAAAAAAAATTAATTGCTTTGAATTGATCATTTTGAAAGATAAATGAAAGGGCATTCATATTACCTGTGATAAGACCTTTCAAAATGTATCATGACTTTTTGACTCTGTGACCTTGACCTTGAAGTTTAACTTAGTTTTCATTAATGTTGTATTTCCTTTTCATTGAGAAGAGATTTGACTTTCACATTTCAAGTGAACATTACCCATAACAAGAGGCTCCCAACATGCTATGATTTTTTACCCCTTGATCTTGATGTTTTAACAAAATTTCAAAAGAGTGAACTCTCCCAAAAGATGATAAGACCACTGTTTAAAACAAAAAAGGAGTTTAGGGAAGACTGGGCTATTTCCATGAAAAACGTCATTTTTCAACCCTCATTTGACCCCCCGGGCAAAATCAAAATTCCGAAACCTAACTGCACATCTACATGACCCAACCAACCATCTCCCAAAGATGATTAGGATGCTGAATAAAATGTAAGAGGAGTTCAGGGAAGATGGGGCTTTTTCCATAAAAAACATCATTTTTAGACCTTCATTTGACCCCCCGGGGCAAAATCAAAATTCTGAAACCCAACTGCACATCTGCATGACCCCACCAACCATCTCCCAAAAGATGACTAGGCTGCTGAATAAAATGTAAGAGGAGTTCAGGGAAGACGGGGCTTTTTGCATAAAAAACGTCATTTTTCGACCCCCATTTGATCCCCCGGGGCAAAATCAAAATTCCAAAACCTTACTGCACATCTACATGACCCCACCAACCATCTTCCAAAAGATGATTAGGCTGCTGAATAAAATGTAAGAGGAGTTCAGGGAAGACGGAGCTTTTTGCATAAAAAACGTCATTTTTCGACCCCCATTTGATCCCCCGGGGCAAAATCAAAATTCCGAAACCTTACTGCACATCTACATGACCCCACCAACCATCTTCCAAAAGATAATTAGGCTGCTGAATAAAATGTAACAGGAGTTCAGGGAAGACGGAGCTTTTTGCTTAAAAAACGTCATTTTTCGACCCCCATTTGACCCCCTGGGGCAAAATCAAAATTCGGAAAGCTTACTGCACATCTACATGACCCCACCAACCATCTCCCAAAAGCTGGTTAGGCTACTGAGTAAAATGTAGAAGGAGTTCAGGGAAGACGGGGCTTTTTGGACAAAAAACGTCATTTTTCGACCCCCATTTGACCCCCTGGGGCAAAATCGAAATTCCAAAACCTTACTGCACATCTACATGACCCCACCAACCATCTCCCAAAAGACGATTAGGCTACTAAGTAAAATGTAAGAGGAGTTCAGGGAAGACGGAGATTTTTGCTTAAAAAACGTCATTTTTCGACCCCCATTTGACCCCCTGGGGCAAAATCAAAATTCCGAAAACTTACTGCACATCTACATGACCCCACCAACCATCTCCCAAAAGCTGGTTAGGCTACTGAGTAAAATGTAGAAGGAGTTCAGGGAAGACGGGGCTTTTTGGACAAAAAACGTCATTTTTCGACCCCCATTTGACCCCCCGGGCAAAATCGAAATTCCAAAACCTTACTGCACATCTACATGACCCCACCAACCATCTCCCAAAAGATGATTAGGCTACTAAGTAAAATGTAAGAGGAGTTCAGGGAAGACGGAGCTTTTTGCTTAAAAAACATCATTTTTCGACCCCCATTTGACCCCCTGGGGCAAAATCAAAATTCCGAAAGCTTACTGCACATCTACATGACCCCACCAACCATCTCCCAAAAGCTGGTTAGGCTACTGAGTAAAATGTAGAAGGAGTTCAGGGAAGACGGGGCTTTTTGGACAAAAAACGTCATTTTTCGACCCCCGTTTGACCCCCCGGGGCAAAATCGAAATTCCAAAACCTTACTGCACATCTACATGACCCCACAAACCATCTCCCAAAAGATGATTAAGCTACTGTGTAAAATGTAGGAGGAGTTCAGGGAAGAAAAGTGTGACAGACGGACGGACGGACGGACGGACGGACATGAGTAACAACAATATACCCGAACTTTCTTTAGAAAGTGCGGGTATAAATATTTGGAAATATGGCCGATCAGGGCATATGCTGATTTTGCATAAAACAAAATTACTACTAAGATAAGGAGTATAATACGTGCTAAAAAGAAATCTTGAATGATTTTTTGACAGATAATTAAAGGATTTTATCTCAAATATGCAATAGCTTTAGAGATATAATTAACTAAAGTTGACTTACGAAATCCCGCAACTTACGAGATGTCACGAGACTTGCGGTAGTTGCCTATCCCGATAGTATATAGGTCCCTGATATGATGACTGTATGCATGAGTGAAAAATTCTCAAATGGGACATAAAACAACATACAATCAATCTTAAAGAAAAATATTAAAGATGATTGATGTGTGCATGGGTACTAGTTCTTTTTTCTGTATTAGTTTTTAGCTCACCTGAGCCAAAGGCTCAAGTGAGCTTTTCTGATCAAAATTTGCATTTGTCCGTTGTCTGTCGTCGTTGTCTTCGTCGTCGTTGTAAACTTTTCACATTTTCATCTTCTTCTCAAGAACCATTGGGCCAATTTCAACCAAACTTGCTACAAAGTATCCTTGGGTAAAGGGGATTCAAGTTTGTTCAAATAAAGGGCCACGCCCTTTTCCAAGGGGAGATAGTTATGAATTAGAGAAAAATTAATGGCATTTTAAAACTAGATGCTGTCATGAGACAGTAATACCCGCACTAAGGTGTTTGCCTCTAAATACACAATCCTACGGGCGGCTTACCAAGGAAAAAGTCAAAATAATTCTATATAATTCAGGCACGTAGCATCGTTTTTGAAAGTGGGGGGGGGGGCAACCTGAGAAAATTTTTTTACTAACCTAAAAAAATTAACAAGGAAAAAAAATGAAATGGGGGGGTGGTGGCCACTTTTTTTTCAAGGCAAAATTACTTTCACTTCCAATTTTTCCCATATTTCCTTGCAATGTATATACTGTGGTTAAAAGTGGGGGGAGGGGGCAGCCATCTTTTTAATGGACATTTTCTTATAGTACATGTAATGTTGGAAAAAAAAGGGGGGCCCCCCCCCCCCCCCCCCCCCCCCCCCCCCCCCCCCCCGGTTGCTACGTGCCTGTAATTTACATATGTATTCATAAAATTGGGTATGAAATTATCCCTGTGACCTATAACTCAGAACCTCTTATATTTATTTTACATGCTTAATTCATTATATACCAGTTTGAATTATATTAATAATGTAAATTAGATTTTGATAAATGTTTTGCTCATATTAGGACCTTTTTAAATTTACTAATCCCCCCCCCCCCCCCTCTCGACACCACAATCACACAGTACATACTTTTTGGAATAGGCTAGATGGAACAGTTTTGTTAAAACAGTGTTTGTTATGAATTAATTCAAAATTTGTTCTTGACATGTAAATTCTACATCACATCACGTTGCGTCACCCATTATCATATTTTTAGATTAAACTCCATTCGGTACACCTCGGCCGATTCCCACTTCATCTGATAAGGTGACGGAATCGACGGCACGGAGGTTTTCCGAATGGAATATCATTATAACATGCTGCAGAATGGTGTGCTTTGGATTAATTCATTTTGTGTTATATAATTGGATTTATATTTCATGAAGTTTACAGGACCTATGGAGGTCGGTAAGTACAAGTTTAAGTATAGTGGGGGTAAAATAAACCCAAACGATTAGGTTAAAGTTCAAAAAGGGTCAAAGATCATCGCATGCCATACTAGACGAATTTCATATTGTGAAGTTATCTCCCCTTGTCGATGTGACATTCAGTTACTGCCAATACTGGTGCAGATCCAGAATTTTTTTCGGGAGTAGGGAGGGGGGTTCACATCTCAGTCAAAATATTCATGCCTAGAATTTCCTGACAAGCAGGAGAAAAAAATCATACACTGAAAACAAATAAACAAAAAAACACCCAATGTTTTCTTAGTTAGGGGGAGGATGTCCAAAATCATTTTTTATTTGCTTCAGTATATAGTCTTGTTTAAATAACAAAGGAAATTCCAGGGGGGGGGGGGGGGGTTCCAATCTCCCTACCCACTCCCTATCCCTGAAATAACAATCTATTTTGTGATTCCAATTAAATAGTATATTTTTTTCCATTTGACTAATTATGTACATATTTTGTTTCTTGTGTTTATATTATGTCTGTATATTTGTCTGCAGAAATTATAACCTTGCCCATAAGTTTTAAGTGGGATGGGCTATACAATTGGCTTCCACATTTTATAGGTTTATTTCTTGTGACAATTAAGACCTTTTATTTGGGTACCATTAATTTTTACCTCTGATCACTTGACCTAGAATACACATTTTTACAAGAAAAATACCCAACTTTAAATTTGGCCTAAATTTTGATCAGTAGGTGCTAGGGCTTTCATGCTTAACATGTGTATTCATTGTGAACTGTCAACAGGTATAAATATGTTTGACCTTGACCGTAGAGTTTGAACCACTTAAAAAATTAACCTTGGCAATTAACTTTTGAAGAGGAAGTACTAGGGATTACTTATTTCACATGTGCATTCCTTGTGACAAGACTTTTTTCTGATACCAACAATTGAACCTTTTGACCTTGACCTTTGAGTTTGACATATATTTGAGAAACTTCAACCTTCGCCATAGGCTACCAGACAGGGACATCAGTGTTTCACAAACACATCTTGTCTTCATTATTATTTGGTGGTGTCTCCATATGACGGAAAAATTCCAATGAGATATGTATTCACAACAAACAAACAAATTACTAAAGAAAATATAAAACATGAATATGTTGGTCATGCATATCTCTGCATGAAAAAAAACCCAGCTTTTCAAGTACTGCAACCATATTGTAACCCTTTCAAAACACTCATTTGAGCTTTTCTGGTTTCCTTGTCATATAACGTCTGTTGTGACATGTTGTCCATCTGTTTGTCTGAAAACTTTTTACATTTTTAACTTTTCTAGAACCACTGGTCCAATTTTACCCATGCAATTCATATAGAAATATGTACATTTGTATGTCAGACTGTTCTTCTGTCTGAATAAAATTAACCTTGGTTATCACGGTCATATCTACTGAATGAGAAGAGACAAGGCATTCATATTAAAATTATGTACTAGTATTTACCTGTGAGAATGGCATGGGTTTTTTTTGTTTTTTTTTTACATATGACCTAGAAGTTTGACCTACTTGCAAAAAAATTAAATTGTTATAAATTTATCATTTTGAAAGAGAAAAGTTAGGGCATTCATATTATAATGCATGTATATTATTACCTGTGATAAGATCTTTCCAAATGAATCATGACTTTTACTCTGTGACCTTGACCTTGAAGCCTAACCTACTTTTCAAAAATGTTGCATTTGCTTATAACTTTTGATTGAGATGAGATATGACTCTCACATTTGACATTTGTACATTAATTACTCATAAAAATTCAAGATGTTTCCCAGCTTGCAATGTTTTTTTTTACTCTTTAACGTTAATGTTTTACATAATTTTCAAGATATTTAACTCTCCTAAAAGACGATTAGGCTTCTGAGTAACATTAAGGAGGACTTCAGGAAAGACAGGACTTTTTGCACAAAAAATGTAATTTTCCACCCCCATTTGACCTCCCAGGGCAATATCAAAATTCCAAAACCTTACTGCACATCTACATGACACCACCAACCATCTCCCAAAAGATGATTAGCCTACTGTGTAAAATGTAAGAGGAGTTCAGGGAAGACGGGGCTTTTTGCATAAAAAACGTCATTTTTCGACCCCCATTTGACCCCTCGGGGCAAAATCAAAATTCCAAAACCTTACTGCACATCTACATGACACCACCAACCATCTCCCAAAAGATGATTAGCCTACTGTGTAAAATGTAAGAGGAGTTCAGGGAAGACGGGGCTTTTTGCATAAAAAACGTCATTTTTCAACCCCCATTTGACCCCCCGGGGCAAAATCAAAATTCCAAAACCTTACTGCACATCTACATGACCCAACCAACCATCTCCCAAAAGATGATTAGCCTACTGTGTAAAATGTAAGAGGAGTTCAGGGAAGACGGGGCTTTTTGCATAAAAAACGTCATTTTTCGACCCCCATTTGACCCCCCAGGGCAAAATCAAAATTCCAAAACCTTACTGCACATCTACATGACACCACCAACCATCTCCCAAAAGATGATTAGCCTACTGTGTAAAATGTAAGAGGAGTTCAGGGAAGACGGGGCTTTTTGCATAAAAAACGTATTTTTGGACCCCCATTTGACCCCCCGGGGCAATATCAAAATTCCAAAACCTTACTGCACATCTACATGACACCACCAACCATCTCCCAAAAGATGATTAGCCTACTGTGTAAAATGTAAGAGGAGTTAGGGAAGACGGGGCTTTTTGCATAAAAAACGTCAACCCCCATTTGACCCCCCGGGGCAATATCAAAATTCTGAAACCTTACTGCACATCTACATGACACCACCAACCATCTCCCAAAAGATGATTAGCCTACTGTGTAAAATGTAAGAGGAGTTGGAAGACGGGGCTTTTTGCATAAAAAATGTCATATACCCCCATTGACCCCCCGGGGCAATATAAAATTCCGAAACCTTACTGCACATCTACATGACACCACCAACCCTCTCCCAAAAGATGATTAGCCTACTGTTTAAAATGTAAGAGGAGTTCAGGGAAGACGGGGCTTTTTGCATAAAAAACATCATTTTTCGACCCCCATTTGACCCCCCGGGGCAATATCAAAATTCCAAAACCTTACTGCACATCTACATGACACCACCAACCATCTCCCAAAAGATGATTAGCCTACTGTGTAAAATGTAAGAGGAGTTCAGGGAAGACGGGGCATTTTGCATAAAAAACGTCATTTTTCGACCCCCATTTGACCCCCCGGGGCAAAATCAAAATTCCGAAACCTTACTGCACATCTACATGACACCACCAACCATCTCCCAAAAGATGATTAGCCTACTGTGTAAAATGTAAGAGGAGTTCAGGGAAGACGGGCTTTTTGCATAAAAAACGTCATTTTTCGACCCCCATTTGACCCCCCGGGGCAATATCAAAATTCTGAAACCTTACTGCACATCTACATGACACCACCAACCATATCCCAAAAGATGATTAGCCTACTGTGTAAAATGTAAGAGGTGTTCAGGGAAGACGGGGCTTTTTGCATAAAAAAGTCATTTTGCATTTGACCCCCCGGGGCAAAATCAAAATTCCGAAACCTTACTGCACATCTACATGACACCACCAACCATCTCCCAAAAGATGATTAGCCTACTGTGTAAAATGTAAGAGGAGTTCAGGGAAGACGAGGCTTTTTGCATAAAAAACGTCATTTTTCGACCCCCATTTGACCCCCCAAGGCAAAATCAAAATTCCGAAACCTTACTGCACATCTACATGACACCACCAACCATCTCCCAAAAGATGATTAGCCTACTGTGTAAAATGTAAGAGGAGTTTAGGGAAGAAAAGTGTGACAGACGGACGGACGGACGGACGGACGGACGGACGGACGGACGGACGGACATGAGTAACAACAATATACCCGAACTTTCTTTAGAAAGTGCGGGTATAAAAATCTTCTGTACAAGAACCGCTGGGCCAGGAAAGATGAAACTCACTTGGAATCATCCTCAGGTAGTGTAGATTCAAATTTGTTCAAATCATGACCCCCGGGGGTAGGGTTGGGCCAAAATGGTCAATCAAAGTTTTACATAGGAGTATATAGGAAAAATCTTTAAAAATCTTCTTTTCAAGAACCACTGGGCCAGGAAAGATGAAACTCAAGTGGAATCATCCTCAGGTAGTGTAGATTCAAGTTTGTTCAAATCATGACCCCCGGGGCTAGGGTGGGGCCATAATGGCCTTTAAAATTTTTACATAGGAGTATGTAGGAAAAATCTTAAAAAATCTTCTTCTCAAGAACCACTGGGCCAGGAAAGATGAAGCTCATGTGGAATCATCCTCAGGTAGTGTAGATTCAAATTTGTTCAAATTATGACCCTCAGGGCTAGGGTGGGGCCAAAATGGCTGACCAAAGTTTTATATAGGAATATATAGGGAAACCTTTTAAAATCTTCTTTTAAAGTACTTCAAAGCCATGATTAATGATATTTATATGGAATCATCCTCAGGTAGTGTAGATTCTAGTTTGTTCAAATCATGACCCCCTGGGGGGGGGTTTAAAATTCAAGCCCCCCCCCCCCCTCTCAGTAAACTTTCAGTTCTGATCTAATGTGTGCTTTTTCCTAGCCAACGTTCTCAGGTGTGCGTTGTGGCCCCTGGGCCTCTTGTTTTTAATTTGAGTGGCCACGTGATTGACCTTTAAAATTTGAATTAATATTTCCGGAATCCATTATATATGATTGAGTTAAATGAAGAATGAAATCTTAACAGGTATAATACATTTCAGTGTTAATCTGTGGTTTGACAATTTGGGAATGTTTTTGAATAATTATTGAAATTAAGACTGACCATAGACAACCCTATAAATTCTTAAAACATGTACAAGGGAAAAAATTCAATCTTATATAACTGTAGATGCTGAATATGAATTGTGTACTCCATACAAGTTGTCATATTAAAACATAATGAGTGATGTAGCCATGATAGGCAATATATATTATCCCAAAGTAATTAATTAACCTGCAAAGCTAATTAATGAGGAAAACCAGATGCATTAGACCTGACAGCACTAATACATTTATATGCGCATATGCAGTGGAAAGTAAAGAGAGATGCAAGGAATATGTGTGAAAATATAGCCACCTTAAGATGTAGAATCTTTAAGCAGCTGTCAAGACAGTAATTATGATACATAACCCCTGTCACATTAAGCTGATGTATGGTCAACCATTACACAAGACTGTCAGACCAGAAAGCCTCTCTCTGTAAGGTTCATCACAGGGTCTTGTAGAATGGCTGTGATGAGTCCAGAAAATATTAATCAAATTTTCAACTTGTCATTAGCTCACCTGAGCCGAAGGCTCAAGTGAGCTTTTCTGATCACATTTTGTCCGGCGTCCGTCTGTCCCTCTGTCTGTCTGTCTGTAAACTTTTCACATTTTCGACTTCTTCTCAAGAACCGCTGGGCCAATTTCAACCAAACTTGCCACAAAGTATCCTTGGGAGAAGGGGAATCAAGTTTGTTCAAATGAAGGGCCACGCCCTCATTCAAGGGGAGATAATTGGGAATTAATGAAAATTTGGTGGCATATTTTAAAAATCTTCTTCTCAAGAACCACTGTGCCAGGAAAGATGAAACTTATGGGGAAACATCCTTAGGTAGTGTAGATTCAAGTTTGTTCAAATCATGACCCCCGGGGGTAGGGCGAGCCAAAATGGCCAACCAAAGTTTTACATAGAAATATATAGGAAAATTCTTTAAACATCTTCTTCTCAAGAATGACAAAGCCATAATTCATCATATTTTATATGGAAGCATGCTCAGGTAGTGTAGATTCAAGTTTGTTCAAATCATGACCCCCGGGGGTAGGGCGGGGCCAAAATGGCCAACCAAAGTTTTACATAGAAAAATATATAGGAAAATTCTTTAAACATCTTCTTCTCAAGAATGACAAAGCCATAATTCATCATATTTATATGGAAGCATGCTCAAGTAGTGTAGATTCAAATTTGTTCAAATCATGATCCCCAGGGGGTAGGGCGGGGCCAAAATGGCCTACCAAAGTTTTTAAAGATATATATAGGAAAATTCTTTAAAAATCATTTTCTAACAATAGCAAATCCATGATTGGTCATGGGACTACTTTTAGATTTAAACTTTACAATAAAAAGCCATTTTCTACTTTTTCCTACCCTTAGTGCTCAGGTGAGCGATGTGGCCCATGGGCCTCTTGTTTTATTATTATCTTGACTGAAGCTGATTTTATTTTGATTTGAATATTTCTTATTTTTTAAATATTTATTATATATGAATTTTATACTACTTGAGGATTCTTCCATATAAATATAGCATATAACTTTGCTGTTTTATAAGAAAAAAGATTTTTAAAGATTTTATAATAGATTTTCTTCCTTATATTCCTTTGTAAAAATTTGATCCCCCATTGTGGCCCCTCCCTACTCCAAGGGATCATGATTTAATCAAATCTAAATGCTTACATGTCAATATGACTAAACATAGCTTTTCTGTTCATGAGTAGAATTAAGATTTTTTCCTCTATTTTCTTGTGGTATGTGAAACCTTGATCCACCATCATGGCCCCATCCTGACCTTGTGGTTTCAGTATTTGAACAATTCTTGAATCTACACCACCTGAGGATGCTTCCATATAAATGAGACAAATCATACATTTAGCTTTGTGGTTCTTGAGAAGAAGCTTTTTAAAGATTTTTTTTGCTCTGCATATATATACCTATACAAACATTTGATCGTCCATTGTGGTCCAACCCTACCTGAATCTACACCACCTGAGGATGATTCCACATGAGTTTCATCTCTCTTGGACCAGTGGTTTTTTAAAAAAAAATTCCTATATATTCAAATGTAAAACTTTGATTGGCCAGGTAGAGTTGATTCAAGTTTGTTCAAATCATGTCCACTTGGGGTAGGGCTGGGCCACAATGAAATGAATGAATGAAAAAAAATTATACGTGGAAATACATCGAAAAACAAACCTTCTCCAGAACCAAGAAAAATGAAACTAATGTTGAAACATCTTTGGATTCAAGTTTGTTTAAATCAAGATCCCCGGGGAGGTGGGGCCACGATGGACAATAAAAGATTTACTCTGGAATAATCTTAGGAAAAATCTTTAAAAAATTCTTTTCTCAAAAAAACAAAGCTATGATACATGGTAACATCCTCATATAGTATAGATTCAAGTTTGTTCAAATCATGACCCCCTGGGGATAGAGTGGGGCCACAATGGACAGTCAAAGATTTACACTGAATTACATATGAGAAATTGTTATCAATCTTCCTCTCAATAACAGCAAAGTCATAATTCATCTTATTTAAATGGAAGCAATTCTTTAGGTATAATGTTATTTCAAATTTGTTCAAAATTTGACCTCCTGGGGTAGGGAGGGGGCACAACAGGTGATCAAAGTTTCAGTTAGAAATATAAAGGAAAGATCATTTTAAAATCTTCTCAAAAACAACAAAACCATGATAATAAGGCTTAGATTTTTAATATAATTTAATTTGGTTGAAATGAGTCATTTGATTAGATTAAAAAAATTATTTATATTGTATAAACCTGAGTTTGTTTTTGCATCTTTCAGTTTATACTTTATAGATTCTCTATGGATTGTAACAGTTGTTTTATACTCAGGTGACGGTTCAGTGTGATCGAAGTAACCTGGGGTAGTGCAGATTCTAAATGGTTCAAATCATGACCCCCAGGGCTAGAGCAGGGCCACAATAGGGAACATTGAAATATATAAAATTATAGGAATAATCTTTAAAAATCTTCTTCTCAGGAAACACTGGGCCAGAAAAGCTGAAAGTTATGTTAAAGCATCTTGGGATAGTGTAGATTCTAAATTATTCAATTCATGACCTCTTTTTGTAGGGTGGGGTTACAATAGGTATTACAGGGGGGGGGGGGTGTCTGGTTCAGAACAACTTGGCCAAAGTTACACAGGTGAACAATGTAGCCCATGGACTTATTGATCAAAGAAATCAGCACCAAAGGCCCTACTGTTTTAAGCTGTAATTAATGGGTACATTTCTTTCATACGTGATTTTAAAATGGGGATTTTGTTGTTTAGTCAATATTGATATTACTGAAACAGAATTGACAAGAGTCAATTACGTAATTCGTAATTTCGTAATGTGACTGATACTTAAAATCAAGATTATATATAGTGCCATCAGATGTTCATAGACAAAAAATCAGCATGCATTCCCAGCTTTTTTTGAAAGATATATATCAATTGATGATAATTCTTTGATGATTCGAAGAAAACTTTATAAATATATATATCACATATTTTCTAGATGTTTCTTTTATCAAAAATTGTTTACAAGAAGTGTACAGTACCATATACAGACATTAAAATATAGCACACAGTTTCTTCAAGAACCGGAACTCTTCAACTCCATGACAGTTAACGTATGACGAACTGAGACTTTCGCTTGAAATTTAAAACAACTTAATAAAGCAAATGTCAGTATTTATAAATGATTGTGCTGAATTGCATCACAAAAACATCGATAAATAAAACCATTTCAAGTGTTATTTTTACGCAAACAGCAATATTTATGCTTAAGTAAGGGAATTCCCAAAAGATTCACTCTTATAGAACCTAAATTCTCATTGGCTGTCCCAAAACACAATCTATTAAGGTCAGTAAACATGGCAGATAAATTCAAGAGGTGATGTTGACCTACACGAAAAATAACCGATATATGGATCATTCTGTATATTTTTGGATTGATTTATGTCTTGGATAACTACATTTTTGGAATCCAGGTAAGAAATGTTAATAAAATAGCCATTTACTGACAATTTGAACTGAAATCCATGCGGAAGCAAATCAAGCCTGCAGCTGCACCATTACGGAGATCCTACGGTGTTGTAGCCCACTGCCCCCCCCCCCCCCAAAAAAAAAAGGGGGAGAGGGCTAAATTATTGCAGCTAGTAGCATTGTAGTCATACTAGACTTGGAAATGAGTATTGGGTTATGCTAATCAACTTTTCCGTGTGAAGCCTCTGCATGGAATCTACTGTAAATGTATTATATTTAGCTTGTACAATATTTGACGGAAATTGATTTTTGAATGAGTTAGCATAGATTTGATGTAGCGCAATTTTCAATGTTATTATTTATGTATAAATGAGCAAGACATTTAGCGTTGTACTTGAATTAGCGGAAGTTCCTTTCCGCTAAAAGCTCTAAAAAGAATACACAGCCAAATGTAATACGTTTACAGTATTATAATTCTTTAATGATTGTATAAAAGCTTTTACATATATCTGAAAATCTTGGCAATCAAATGGATAAATGCAGTAATTATCTTATTTGCAGTAATCTCAGATCTGTCTGAAACAATATTACTTGAATAACAGGTATAGTCCAGTCAAACTATCATAAACCTTAAACAAAGTTGCAACAGAATTTTTATCTTTATTTTTAATTAGTAAATTGTATTATAATCAACATATAAAAACTCGAGAAAAATATATCAAGGCAAAAGATGTGATTTTAAGAAATAAGTATTCCATAGTCTGATAAAATATGTATTGCAGAAATGTGCTGCCATATGCAACAAGCAGGGTTCTCCACATTTGAAAATTTAACCATGGAGGAAGCTTTGCGGAGACGAAATGTGACTGAAAACATGAATGAGTGTTAGACTTCCTAACCTTCATTAATCAATACTCAATTACTGCAACACAAAAGTTTAAACAACCAATCTATAAATAAGAATAAACATGATAAAAAAAGTTATGTATGTTACTTTACAAATGTGTAACAAAAACCAAAGACTGTATAAGGAACAATTTGAAGGAATTTCCAAAAAAAAATTAATTGATAGAGTAACCATGGAAACATTATAAAATTGATATAGGCCTACAGAATTGAAGTTGCCTGTATGAAACATTTTATTTAAATATGAATAAAACTAATAATGAATGGGTAGTCTTTTTTTTTAAGTTATCAGACACACAAACACTGACGTCCTATCAATATGACTCTCAGCTTTTTTTTACTGTATGGTCTATAAAATTTTGCTGATGGCATGCATGGTAGAAGTAACTTAGTATAACCAGGGGCATAAAGAATGAATCATTTAAATGTCCAAATCTGGCCCCTCAATAATTTACAAAAAATATAATTCAAGATATTCTATATATTTTTGCCTCAATCTTTCCATCAAACATTGTACATGTAGTTTATTAATTTCAATTTCAAGTTTTACTTTCATGCACTGTAATTAGGTGTTTATCTGATTAATATAGCAGGGGTACGTTCCCGCACCTCAGATCTCCATATATTTTCCATATTCAAAATAAGGAGAAAATGCGGACGGGAGTATTTGGACTATTAATTTCCTCTTGTATATAGAAAGGACACAGTTTGGGCAAAACCATGATTTATTCAGCATTGTTGCAAAGTAAACATCAAAGTATTATTCAAGTAATCATGGGTAATTTTCCGCATCGTGAGAAATACAAATCATGGTAGGATCTAAACTAATGTTACTACTAAACTAGACATTATATAAAGACATCACGCACACACCAAACACATACACACACTCACACACATAGAGAAAAAAAAAAAAAAAAAAAAAAAAATTTAATAATTTTGAATTATGAAATAAAGTGACGTGGGTTCTGCCTCGGAGGAATTTCTGAGAAAGTGAAGTTAACTGGCCAAAACATGGGTTGAAATAGACGATTAAAGCAATTTGATTGGATGGCACAGTGGACGAATTTAAAAACAAGAAAGTAAGCAATCTGATTGGATAACGGTGACGTCAATAGGTGGCGCTAGTTTGCCTCCGATAGGGGTCGCTTTACAAGAATAGAAAACCCCTTGATTGGTTAAGAAATAGAATCGCCCTCAATTTTCCGCATTCATTCCAGATTTCCGTAGATTCAAATTTCCAGATTTTCTCCGTATTCAAAATATGGAGAAAATATGGATGGGAGTATTTGGACTCTTTTTCCGTATTTTCCGCATTTCCATATATAAAGAATATGGAGGTATTTACTTGGTTGATAAAATGCGGAAATACAGAAATCTGGAGAAAATACGGAGTTAATCACATGGTTATAAAATGGCTTAAAACTGCTACGTGATGCATACATACATACATATATATTTACAAAACCATCAACAATGTGCAAAATTATATACAATTTATTATACCATTATGAGAAAAACATTTAAATGAATGAAAAATTTACACATTATGGACATGAGCAATGTATTGGATCTTATATCTTGGACAAACAAACAGAGGAGCATGCATGGAAAAAGTTTGAACTCTTATTAAGCCACAAATTCATCATGAAAAAATTAAGAATGTGGCATTTTTTATATATATAAATTAAATGGAAATCTATTAATTCTCTAAAAGCAAAAGTGGTAGTGAAAAGTTCAACACTTTTAGATATTGGGGGAAAAAATAACAATTGACATAGCTAGCATTGAATATTTACCCCAAAAAAAGCAATTTTATAGATATTTTTTATCAATCTGGATCACATTTGCCATTTTCTACCTGCATCCCTGATTCATATTTCTCACAATTCAATTTATATCTCAGGTCTGTGCTTTACACCCATCTGTCCATTAAAAATTTTCTTCAAACTTCTTTGTAATTTGTAAGGTCACTGCATGTTTAATTTCTTGCAGCAGCACTTGCGGTCGAATTGGCAAATCCTATAAGTTAAAAAAAATACTTATATTATGGTGCAATATTAATAAAATTTAAATTAATTGCTTTTATTCCTTTTATAATCTTTTTATAAACACAAGTTTGGGTTCTTCAATTTTATATCAATTTGTTTAAAGTAATATTTATAATAATGACAATCATAGTTGACTGTTCTTAATTAAACGAGCAATAAAAAAGAAAAAAAGGATATATATATATCTCATACATAACCATCCATGAACCAGCTTTAAGCCTGTTAAAACTGCAGTTAGTTAATAACCACTTATTCTTTTTCAGAAAATCTCCTCCTTTTGCACAGACGCTTCCAAAATAAAATGTATGGTAAATCATTGCTAGAGATTACAGCCCATGGCTCCCCAAAATTAATTTAACACCTTTCATTGTGGTTAATCATAATTAAGTTCTTTGAGCTGGTTGAATAATTTGAATCACCAGGCATATTGGCTGAAACGAACGTAGCCTGGTAGCTCAGTCCTAGGCCTAGAGCAATTTTATTTTCATCATCACTGACACACATTAAAAAAAAATGACTGACCTACTGTATATGAAATACGTGATCTGCATCTATTGGTTGATACAGTAATACGATCTCAGGCTTCCTGGTCAACAAAACTCCTCTTCAAAACAGTGCAGACGTTACAACATGGAAGCCAAGGTCAAATTTTGGCGGTCTGTTGTTTAAATTAATTGATCACTGAGCCCGACTTTTTGAAACGTTCTTTCGATCCCGATCAAATTGTACATAACATTTAGGAAAAACAGAGAACTGCTGAAGTCCAGAGCTCCGTACTTTTTCCAGATGAAAAATATTCTAAGTTAAGAGTTAAATATTTTTCCAGATGAAAAATAGACTAAGTCCAATTCTCCATATTATTTCCGTATATTTTCCAGATTATTTCCGTATATTTTCTACTTTTCCGTATTGTTAATTCTCTGTGTATTTTTTCCACATTTTTTCCATATTTAAAATGAGGGAAAAATGCGGAATAATGTGGAAATCTGGAGATCTGAGGTGCGGGTTGTTTACATCGATTTCTCATAGGCTTTAGGCCACACCCCCATTTTGCAAACCAATTTTTTATATGAGCGCATGGGTGTTTCAGCTGGCCATGAAAACGGTCAATATAAAGAGATAAATTAGTCATTTTCATTCATGAAAGAAATTGAAACAGTCTTAGTGTGCTCATTTATTATGTTTTAAAAAGGTGTAAAATCACAGATACTTGTTTCTATAGTTAAGGCACCTTACAGTTACAAATTTCAACCCGCCTTTGACCTCAGGAATAACAAAGCGCTGAACACCTGACTTAAATCTATTCACTTTCACGCTTTGATCACACCTATGCGACATCGGGTAAAGATGTCTGCATGCAAGCTATCGATGGTCAAATCATTTTTAAAATGGGTAATTGAATATTCTTGGAGAAAATTGTATATTTTTAAAAAATAAACTGTTTCAAGTGCACAAATGCATACTTCCAGTTGAGAAACATTTAGGGGAAGAAATTGACATACGGAGCGCTAAAAAGACTTGTATATTAAGGGATAAAAAGTCACTGGATGAAAACATTTGCACAAAATGCACCTATAATTCAAATATAGAAAGGTTCAGGTTTCTTCTGAAGACTCTGCAAATGCTAAAATTTTTACATCGGCACAAAAATTCAAATTTTTTCAGATCATGTAAAATGTTCGATGTTCGCAAGTATTTTTAATGCATAAGTTTAAAAGCAAGAAAATGCACTTGTATGACCCTTTCAAAAATATTTTGAAGTGAATTCTCACTTATCTTACTACAGAGAGAGAGAGGAGAGAGAGAGAGAGTTTGTTAAAATCAAAAAATACACAGTAAATTTCAACAATTATTGAAATCCCATATGAAGAAGATGATATTAACTTGTCTGGCATGAATAAACATGATTTTGTTCCAAGCAATATTAATGCAGTCTGGATGGTACAAAGTACTCTGACACTGATGTACGTTTCATTATCCACCAATGATGATACTGATGTTTTTGATTTTCACTTTCTTAACGATTTATTTTTTGTACACACAGTGTACTTTTTTTAGCTCTTCTGAGCCAAAGGCTCAAAGAGCTAATGCTATGGCCATTTGTGCGGTGTGCGTTAACTTTTTAGAATATGGGCCATAACTCAAGAACCCCTTGGCCAATCATTGTCAAATTTGTTACAGGGTATCCTTGGCCCATTAATACTAAAACTAGGGTTGGGACCCTAAAACAAGGGGAGATAATCAGGAAAATAGAACCAAAAGTACTGGTTGCTAAAAAATCTTCTTCTCCAGAACCACCTGGCAGATTTTCACCAAATTTACATACAGCTTCAGGATATGTTGAAGATTAAAAATTTTACAAGGCATGACCCTGGGGCAAAGGGCGTGGTCTCAAGGTCACTTCAAAGTTAACCAAAATTTACACTTAATAAAAACGTTGATATTTTGCTTACTATAAAGACTAGGATCATCAAATCTTGTAAGTTGATGCATCTAAGGACTTCACATCATGTTAACACAAAAGTAGGTCACGGTGACCTACTTTTTAAATTTTACGGGCTTTTGTTTTCAAATTGATTTGGATGCATATTTTGGACACTTTAAGGCCTATGATCATCAAACTTTGTCAGTTGATGCATCTTGGGTCCTTAAACAAGGTCAACTTAAAAGTAGGTCACCTGACCTACTTTTTGAATTTTATGGCTCATCTTTTCTAAAACATTTCATCCCATTATTTCAGATACTGAGAGGTTTAGATTCACCAAACCTTGTAATGTGATGCATCTTGGGGCCTTAAAACATATTTATGAAAAAGTAGGTCACTGTGACCTACTTTTTGAATTTTGCAGGCATTTGTTTTCAAATTGTTTAAAAGGCATATTTTGAATACTTTAAGGGTTTTCCTGGCTTATTTTTGGGTCCGTTTACCGGACCCATTCCCAATCAAAAAATCAGCCATATTTTCCCAATTTCCAAATTTTGTATCCTTAGATAAATTTTAAGTGAGTTCAGAAAGAAGTAAAATATTTGTTTCCCTGCAAGACGTTCTGAAAATCTCAAGAGGTGTCAACATGCGATCGGATCATCGAGCTATAAATATTAGTGATGCAACACGTTTGGTAAATCACCTACTACAATGTATGTTAAAAAATGACTAGTTTTTACATTACTTGTGTTTCATTTAAGTCACTTAAATCCTATACTGATCATATAAAAGATTGTAGTTATCATGAAAGTTGTCAGTGAGCTTATTCCCAAAGTTACTGTGCACTCCCTGTGCATTATCTAAAAATAGGAAGGGTTTGACTAATTTGTCAAAACGCACAAAATCTGTCACCCTACTTTTCTATCTATCTTCTCATTAATATAAGCCTATTCAAACATAAGTTTTTTTTATTTCTTTGGTATAATTAGTGTTACTATACACTTAAATCAATATAGATAACAATTAATTTCATAAATATTATTCCAAAGTATTTTATTTTATCTTTTACTCCAGTCATGAATGCAAAGTACAACAAAACAATGTTTTCCTGCAATTTTTTTTTTATTACACAACAAAGTAATACTTATGTTCACTTATTCTCAGTTGTGAATGGAATATATAAAAACTAAAAAAAAAAAAAAAATCTGAAAATTCTCATTTCAAATAAAACACTTAAATTTTTCCCCTTATTTCAGTCATGATCAATAAAACTAAATATTTTTTTTCTGGAATTATTCATCATTATTATCCAATTAAAAATATGATACCCTTTTAAACATTTTTTTTAATATGGATACAAGTGTATATAGCAATAATTTTTTTGTTGTTGCATTTTTTATCATCCAATAACAAATAATAATGTGCAACTCTTTATATCTGTCTACAGTTGTTCACTCTATTTTAAAACAAGACACTTTTGGTCCCTTCATTTTCATTAATATGGGAAAATAACGACATTGTTCCTTTTTAAAATTTTCCCAATTTGAACGCATTTCGCGTCAATTTTCCCAATTCTACGGACCCTGGACCCAGTTTAAAAATGGTAGGAAAACCCCTGACTTTCAGATCTATGATCATCAAACTTTGTCAGTTGATGCAACTTAGGTTTTCGAAGAATGTCGACCAAAAAGTAGGTCACTGTGACCTACTTTTGACATTTTATGGCTATATTTCAGTATCTTGGGTACTTTTTGGCTTAGAATCATCAAACTTTGTCAGTTGATGCAACTTGGGTTTTCGAAACCTGTCGACCAAAAAACAGGTCACTGTGACCTAGTTTTGAATTTTATGGCTATATTTAAAATATCCCGGGTACTTATTGGCCTAGAATTGTCAAACGTTGTCAGTTGAGGCATCTTGGGTTTTCGGAGAATGTCGACCAAAAAGTAGGTCACAATGACCTACTTTTGAGTACTTATTGGCTTAGAATCATCAAACATTGTCAGTTGATGCATCTTGGGTCCTCGGAAAATGTTGACCTAAAAGTAGGTCATGGTGACCTACTTTTGACATTTTATAGCTATATTTAAGTATTTTAGGTACTTTTTGGCTTAGAACTATCAAAACTTTGTCATTTGATGCAACTTGGTTATTCGAAGAATGTCGACCAAAAAGTAGGTCACTGTGACCTAGTTTTGACATTTTATCGCTATATCTTAGGTACTTTTTGGCTAAGAATTATCAAACGTTGTCAGTTGAGGCATATTGGGTTTTCAGAGAATGTCGACCAAAAAGTAGGTCACAATGACCTACTTTTAATTATCTCAGATACTTATTGGCTTAAAATCATCAAACATTGTCAGTTGATGCATTTGGGTCCTCAGAAAATGTTGACCAAAAAGTAAGTCACGGTGACTTACTTTTGACATTTTATGGCTTTATTTAAATATCTCTGGTACTAATTGGCTTAGAATCATCAAACTCTGATAGTTGATGCACCTTTGGTCCACGGGGAATGCCAACCATAAGAAGGTCACAGTGACGTACTTTAATATGTGAGGTACTTATTCAATAGAACCATCAACCTTTGTCAATTAATGCATCTTGAGTCCTCAGAAAGTTTCAAATCAAAAAGTAGGTCACCACGTCCTACTTATGGTATTTTATAGCTATACTGAAATATCTTCAGTCCTAACAGGCAAAGAATCATCAAACTTTGTCAGTTCATGCATCTTAGAATACTTAGAGTAAGAGACTTCAAATAGAAGTGATAGATTGTACAATTAATCAGAAGAGCGATTCAAGGCCCTTGGGCCTCTTGTTTAATCATAATTCAACCGCCTAAATGTTTTTATCGTAGCACCTGGATTTTGAAATTATATATATGCTATAGGCCACACCAATAAAAATTTTTGGTCGTCGGACCTGCGCGCTCGTATTTAAACAAAACTATACAAATAATATTGATTTAAAATCCCCGCTCAATGGTAATTCTGTGCTGTTTTCTGCTCCATTTCCGCTCTATTTATCGTACTTTTAATCTACTTACTCTGCAAATCAGAAAAAATATAATTCTCTGCTCAATTTTTTTTCACGCCCTGCCTAAAAATTTTGCCTACAATAAAGTAATAATATTATACAATTATAGCCTTTTGATGAGGTCAATCCCTCGATATATAGACCTTAGAGAAAGCATATCGACCGAGCACGAAGTGCGAGGTCGATATGCTTTCTCTAAGGTCTATATATCGAGGGATTGTACCAAATCAAAAGGCTACAATTGTTTTATTTTTTAATATTTAATAAGAAATGTCTTAAAATCCTTCTTTATAATACTCAGTACCTTTTCATACAAGGCATTGTTATGTCATTGCCTTATGACATCACAGTAATGAAAACCAGCCGCAGTATCTGTTTTTAGAAACATCCAGTCTATAAAGACTATTGCGACGTCAGCGCTATTGTTGCTTCACAGAATAACGTTTCCAATTTTAGAAACAGCAGGTTTATAAATTTTTAAAATAAAAACATCCAGTCTCTGTTAACACTTTTTATACTCGATCATGTGATCCAGTTTGAGCCAATCAGATAGTTGGAAAAATAAAGAAAAATAATAATATTATTTAACCGCCAGCCCGCTCATACTTTTTTCATCAAATGTCCGACGAACAAGAAATTAAATTGGTGTGGCCATAGAATAAATTCTAATTATACGTGTAAATGTAATAATCTTAATTAAACAGATTAATTATCTCTTTAAAAATAGGTTTTTAAATGTATGAAAAATAGTGTATGCTGTGTTATACAGTGTACGCTCTGTTAAGAGTTTACAGATTTCATTGTGTACTAACGAATTTTAAGTGAGGAAGGATATGGAGATAACGAACAGTATTCAATCTCATAGTCTATAAAACAATACAAAATTAAAGCAGAGCAAACACGGACCCCCGAAGCATCAGAGGTGGGATCAGGTGCCATGGAGGAGTGAGCATCCCCTGCTGACCAGTCACACCCGCCGTGTGCTCCTTGTCATGATCAGGAAATAACGGAAAAAATCCGTCGTCAATTCAGTGTATAACTAATGGACTAACAATTGGTACAGTAAAACTTGTTTAGTACGAACACGGATATAGCGAATTCACGGATATAGCGAAGTTTTTCTGGGTCCCCGGCAAAATTCTTAACAAATCTTTGTAAAATTTTACAGTTATAACGAACTCTGATATAACGAATTACGGATATAGCGAACTGATTTTGAGTCCCGTTGAGGTTAAATATAATGAAATTTACATCTTTTATTACGAACTTTCAAAGATTATATAAAAATTGATAAATTGGACTAACTTTACTTCCTTTAAGCATTTGTATATAAAATTCAATTCATAAGAAAACCTTAGTTATTGAAGATATGTTTTGTAATATTTGCTTCCGTAACATATTTGGTAGTAATACTTGAAGGAAAACATGCATACGTGCAAATTCACTATGATGGTTATACGAATTCGTTATACGGATATAACGAATTACGGATATAGAGAATAAAATTCACAGGTCCCCAGGACTTCGCTATAACCGAGTTTTACTGTATGAAAAACGTCAGTCAGCATTTGACTCAATGATAAATTGTATTTGCTGACAAGGTCATTGTATCGACCATAGAACTTATGAAATGATGACTTTAAAGGAGACTGCTGATATTCTTGTTTCATCAACTTGCTTGTCAATAATTTACCTCCTTTTAGAAATTGTTTATACGTAGAGCGTGCTCTTGCGTATCAAATCAACTGAGATATATATACTCCGTATGCAGGTGATGAAGGTATATTGCTGCATAAGTAAGGGAAGTTGACGATAGAAAAGTTAAAGTCATCACGTTTATCATATAGCTTGGTTGTTAGATTACCATTAGTGTCTTTTTCAAGTAAAATATCCAAGTATGAAGCAGAAGTGTTGGACTCTGTGGTATCTTTTATCTCAAGCTCACCAGGATATATCGAATCGACGTAGGAATGGAAATTATCATTATTAATTTACAATACGTTGTCGATATATCTAAATGTCGAGTTGAAGGCCACTGTGAGCAAGTGTTTTCTTCTTTTCACGCATAAGATTTTGCATAAATTCTGCTTCATATGAATATAAAAATAAGTCTGCTAATAACGGAGTGCAATTTGTACCCATGGGAATTCCAATAGATTCTTGGAATACCTGATCTCCAAAAACCACATAGATATTGTCAATCAGAAACTCAAGCATCTTCTTGATGTCAACTTCAGAGTACTTATGTGTGCAATCAGAATCTGTTTTAACAAAATATTTTTTCAAATGACCAATGACAAGGTAAGTGAATTTACAAGTTCCATTTTTATTGAAGAAGCAGCTGTTAATGATACCAAAAAGCCTGGATTTTAATTTGTCGTGGGGTATTGTTGTGTATAAAGTTGAAAAGTCATACGTTTTTAAGCTGTTGATTTTTGTAAAGTCTTGTGATTTCAAATTGTCCAAAAGTTCTTTAGAATTTTTAAATGTAAAATAATTTCAAATATAACTCGTTAGTTGAAAAAAACCCTGCCAAATAATTTAATTAAGAATCTATGCTTATATTTTGTAAGTCTCTAGCACAAAATAAGAGATTTTTTACGTGTCAGTTATTCATTAGTTAACACTATGGCAAGCCCTTTTGTTATTTATTCGGAAAATAAAATTTGTCTTAAAATTTCAGAGATATCTCTCATTTTAGAGAGATATCTCTTAAAAAATAGAGATATCTCTCAAATTAAAGAGAAATCTATCATTTTTAAGAGATATCTCTATGACAAAGAGATATCTCTTAAATTTAGAGAGATATCTCTTATACTTAGAGAGATATCTCTTTTTATTAGATAGATATCTCTTCCACTTGAAAAGATATCTCTTTCTCCTTGAAAGATATCACTTTTGCAAAAAGAGATATCTCTTTCACCTAGAGAGATATATCTTTTACTTTTGGAGATATCTTTCCAAGTTAAAGAGATATCTCTTAAAGTAAAAGAGATATCTCTATTAGTTTATCTTAAGAGATATCTCTTAACGTGAAAGAGATATCTTTCAAAAGTGTCTATCAGAGATATCTCTCAAGCAAAAAGAGATATCTCTTTGTTGCAAAGAGATATCTCTCTTCATTATTTTTATTTAAATTCCATAGACGCCCCGCCTTCTCATTCAAATAACACAATGACCTACATAGCTGTAATGGCTAAGTCGGGATTTTTCATAGATTATAAATAAACCTTTAAACTGATTTACTTTTGACCATTTGTACAGATAGTCAGAACAAAAAAATTTTAAAAATGGAATTTGATACATAATACTAGCTAGTACATTAAAACCTTCCCAAATGTGAAAATGATACTGTTCCTGTATTTCAAGAGATCTTACACGAATAATTGAGAATACAATTTTTCATTTTTAGTTTGAGTCACGATTAAAATATCAAGACTTTTATTCGTAATTATTACTTCTTAGCTTAACATTTGAGATTTTCAGTTTGAGGAAATTCTGTAAGAATTGATACATTTTTTCTTGAGGTCTTAAAATTACTGTATACAGGGAAATTTTCGCCCCCGTTTTATTTTCGCCCCTTTCGCCCTACCCTCATTTGGGCGAATTTAAAACGGGGCGAATTCAAAGAATACAGCATAATTTCTTAAATAAAACTATGAGTGGGCGAATTTAAAATGGGGCAAAATTGTTTGCATGTGTGAAAGGGCGAAAATTACACGGGGCGAAAATAACCCTGTATACAGTTTTTTTCCCCTATATAACTAAGCAAATTTACTCTTGATTTCTCAAACTCTTGATCTCTCGAAACCCTTGATCCCTCGAAGTCAAAATGCAGTCCCGCTATGCATTTTCTATTGAAATTTACCCTCGATACCTCGAAGTGGCAATGTGTATACAAGTTACGTAATTAGCAACTTTACCTGGACATTTAATGGCCCCAGGCAAAAGACGCGGGTCTCGTGAAACGGGATGTTTATTCACGTGACACTTATACTGCAGTGATAATTGATTTATAATTAATCTTATGTTGCCTATATGCTATTTAAATAATTATCATCGACTGTATTATGATACTTTAGATATGCAGTGTCACTGAAAAATTTTAATTGCAGATTACAAGACGAAACACTTCATAAATTTAGTTTTTATTTCGAGTCAGTGTCAAAGTTTAATGAAGTATGAAAATCCAGAAACAGCTTCAGTGTCAATATGAAGACTATTGTTGGACAAATACTTACAGAACTTTATTCAATGCACGTGTATGGAAAAAATCACAGTGCTATGTACCATGCTGTGCTGTAAAATGTCGTTTTCATATAACGAATGCGTAGTTTGATGTCCGTATTATAAAGAATAAAAAAAAATAAACATAAAATGACGATGTACATTTTTAGCTTTACTCAGATTAATAAATACTCATCTAAAATACGAAATCATATCGCTGTTTTATAAAAATCACGTGTGAAAACTTAGCACTGCATGAAAATCACTACATGTATATCCAGTAAGACTAATTTTAAAACCTGCCAAACAAACCCGGAAAATTCCGGACTCTTGAAAACTCGAACTCTTGATCTCTCGAGGTTTTTCCTCGGTCCCGCAGACTTCGAGATATCGAGAGTTACCTGTATATAGATTAGACCATCTTTTAAAAAAATTGTTTGGTTGACCGACTAAGTGTGACTCAAAACTTTTTTGCATTCCAGGACATATGATATTTTTAGCCGGGCGTATTGCTCAAAGAGCAATTGCCAGCTTATTTACAGCTTAATTGCCTGCCAGCTTATTTACAGCTTAATTGCCTGTTCAAGGCAGGAAGTCCACCCCATAGTCGCCAAGTTAAAGTTACGTGTAAGAATATAGGCTTACTCTCAACCGCTTTTGATATAACACAAACACTAAATAAAGCAATTTTTTTAACAAAAATAAAACGATCGAAGTTTAATCTATACAAATAAACATCAGTAGTAATGGTTGAAAACTTCAGTCCTAAGTCAAATACCATAGTTCATTTGTGTAAGATTTTTTGATGGTCAGTGTTATCGTAGTCTAGCTTGCTACAAACAGGAGAGGGAACCATCTGTTTACATTCGACAGTGCCAGGTTAACTCTGATCCTGATTAATTTTGACCGTGGTATTTTGACCCTAAAACTAATAGTCTAATCATTTTTAGCTCACCTGAGCCGAAGGCTCAAGTGAGCTTTTCTGAACACATTTTGTCCGTCGTCCGTCCGTCGGTCTGTCTGTCTGTCCGTCTGTAAACTTTTCACATTTTCGACTTCTTCTCAAGAACCACTGGGCCAATTTTGACCAAACTTGGTACAAAGCATCCTTGGGTAAAGGGGAATTTAAATTGTTAAAATAAAGGGCCAAGTCTCCTCACAATTGACAAAGGGAGATAATGAAGAAAAGACAAAAATAGGGTGGGGTCATTAAAAAATCTTCTTCTCAAGAACCACTGGGCAAGAAAAGCTGAAACTTATGTGGAAGCATCCTGGGGTAGTGTAAATTGTAAATTATTCAAATCATGACCCCCAGGGGAAGGGCAGGGCCACAAGGAGGAATCAAAGTTTTACATAGAAATATATAGGAAACATCTTTAAAAATCTTCTTCTCAAGAATAACAAAGCCATAATTGATCATATTCATATGGAAGCCTCCTCAGGTAGTGTAGATTCAAATTTGTTCAAATCATGACCCCCGGGGGTAGGGCATGGCCACAATGGCCAATCAAAAAGTTTTACATTGACATATATAGGAAAATTCTTTAAAAATCATCTTATCAAGCATAGCAAAGCCATGATTGGTCATGGGGCTACTTTTGGATTTAAACTGTTCAACAATAAAGGAATTTCTACTTTTTCCTAGCCACAGTGCTCAGGTGAGTGATGTGGCCCATAGGCCTCTTGTTCTATTTTGTTTGCACCCTTACAGAAATTTCTGATAAGTGACTTGTAAGTGATTTATTCTTTTACATATAAGTTGTTAACAGTTTATTCTGGACTTACACTTCACTGATACATTTAACTTATAATTAAGTGACTAATATGTTACTCATTAGGATTTTATATGCAAATGAGCTGCTTGACCTATAAGTGACTTATAAGCCAGTATTAGCCACTTATGCTTTATGCAAGTATAGTCACTTATAAGTGACTATAAGTGACTTATAAGTCAAGCATTAACCCTTCATACTTTATCAAGTATTAGTCACTTATAAGTGACTATAAGTGACTTATAAGTGAAGTACAACACTACCTGTAAGCTCTTAATTTAGAACAGAACTTCCAACCATGCAGGAGTTGCATGATATGTTCAAAGCTATTTTTTTTACATATACACATGTATCTGCACTTTAGATGAAATAATCAAGTAAAAATTTCATGGAAAAAAATCACTTTCATATAACATTTCTTTGATGATGCAAACTTAACATATTAATTCAGTTTACAAACAAAAATGTTGAACAAAAAGGCAACAAGATTTAATGACCTTGAGGCTTCTTCAAATTTATGAAATCTGAAAGCAACTGAGTCAATTGATTCAAAATTTCAGGCAAAGGAAGTTAAAATAGAGAGATGATGTAAATAGAACCTACTTGTTGTACCTGATGTGAAGGCATACTCAAAATAAATCTAAAATCTCCAACATCCTTTCACAAACACAAACTTGGTTTCAAATTCTTGTTGCTGATCTCTGCAGAGACAAACTTTCTGATTGGCTACCTTGAATACCCATAATGCTCCTTGAGAGAAGTCTAGTATAGGGTAAACATTCTAAGTCCACACTTATACTTCGCTCATACCATACTGATCTTCACTTATAAGTGAGGTATAAGTGAAATATTCTCTGATATGTAGCTCATCTTTACTTATAAGTGAAGTATTAATGAAATCCGTTCCTCACTTATACTCACTTTGACTTATAGTACACCTATAAGTAAATTTCAAAATTTATAAGTGACTTATAAGTTGCTAATAAGTGGATTATAAAACACTTATAAGTTTCTATTAGTTTTTTCTGTAAGGGTGCATTCAATAAAAAAGTGACTTTTTAGCACACTAGTGTCAAGTAAATCATGATGGTTTGCATTGTCTCTCTTTATATTTCCGGTAAAATGAAGACGGGCACTTGGTGCTCATCAATAATGTTCCTTAGCAAATCATGTTTTAATTTTTTTTAAAAAACACTGGAATCAAAGAAGGGCAAATGACATATAATTCAATGAACAAACATATATCATAATTTAATGAATCTCATTCGATACTGCGGGAATAATTTCATGTTGATTTTGAGTTTTCCAGATGCATTAGGCCTATTTGTATGTAAAGGCATTCAAGATGCTCAAATATTGATCTGGAATTTCACCTCCGATGATTTTAATTTTTACGGACATGCTCAATTCGTAAAAAATTAACACATAATAATTTAAATCACCTTATATCAGCTAAAACTCGTAAAAATTTACAGCAGTAAAAATAACCCGTTATAGGGTATTCACAAACTCATTTGTGATACCAATTGCTTTACATTTATTTCCATGCCCATTCATGATCGATAAGTAATTGCCTCGATTTTCTTTTTGACATCGGGTTGGATGCTATCTGATTTCTAGAACTTTCAATAAAGAGTGAGACTGGATATAAATGGAAAGGATTTGAACATTTTGTTTTTAATCAATGACCAGAGCTTATCTCTTATTTAACACTCATTTGAAGTTTTGATTGAATAATTTGCATTATTAAATTAAATGACATTTTATGAAATAGATTACCGCTTGCTTGTCATCAGTTTTATTATAAAATGCCAGTAACTTTAGATCCGCAAACCGGAACCATCACTTTACTCTATTTTATGCTTTTTAGGCTGTTAACCGAAAATGAAAGTAGATTTTAATTAAATTATGATAATAACTATGCAAGTGAAATCTGAATATAGTTTACGGACATAACCTAATGCCTAGTGTTTTCCTACAGGCTTAAGTAAGAACGCTTGTGCAGCCGTTTCGGAGTTTATTGGCAAAATTTGTTAATTTATAAGTATTCATGAGAATCTATTCACATTTGAGATGCTAATTCGTATTGCTGTAAATTCCACGCCTTACTGAAAGTCCTAGGATGAAAGAGAATTCTGAATTAACCTCCAAAGTTGGTCAAAATAGCATTTAGTCCATTGAAGCACTAATTTTTGCATGATTTTTGGCATAGAAGTCCTTTAGGGCAGGCCTGCCCCTAAATTAAAGGAAATTTTGATTTAGGGAATAATTTAAAACAAGATTTTTAGGGGCACCCCTGCAAATGTTTAAGTCAATTTTTTATGTCCCATTGCCATTACCCAGACATCATTGGTATTTAGGACCTTCATACAAAGGATGTATCTGTAAATACTGAGGTAGGGTCATATGAACATACAGTTGACTGAGACTAAAGATAGATTAAAGTAATTTAATATTTATTAATCAAATCTGAAATGAGGCCATTTTGTTTTGCTATTGTTTTGTTTTGTTGCTTTGTTTACTTCTGGTCAGTAGTGCCCCCTAGGGGTAAGCCCCAGTCCTAATTTTGGTTTCCAGGGTTGCAAAAGCGCCCCCTGGAAAAACAAGTTGCACCAGCCAATCAAAATCTTGTTTTTCGCATCCTTAAACCAATCAAATTAACGCTGGACTGTCTTTTAAATTCTGACCAATGAAATTGCAGTATTTTCTTAAGATTAGGAAAGACCTACCATTTTAGCGTCACTTTCAAAAAATTTTTCGGTGCACACAGACCTCGTCAAAATTTTCCAGCCATTTGTTGCGTATTTTTTATACCACCCCTCCCGCCCAACTTTATGAGAGAAAGTGATTGAGTGAAAGTGATATGAGTGGTTAGTGTAGTGGAGATTTATCACATGATTTATATTTATAGATATTCAGTGTTCTGCAGTTTATTATGTTCATTATCGCTTATTATGTAATCTGCAGTTTCTATGTGTATTATTGGTTATTATGTAACACTGAAACATATTGATGTTTTACTAAAATAAATCATGTGTTCACCCAAACCATGGTCTTAGTCCTGCTTCTAAGTTGAAGATATAGAGATTAATGCTATACATGAGAAACAAGAATCTACATGCCTGTGGCTTAAAGTCAGTGACTGGAATGGATTAAGCTTTTTCTAAAGACTGAAACCAATTTGGCAGTAGGTCAATGCATATATTTTATAACTAGTCTAAGATTAAGTTTCCTTTAATTTTATACAAATTTAATGTAAAAAAAAATATTTTTGCATTATATGTGGAAACTTTTTGTTTTGTTGATGTACGTGTCAGAATGTCAAAGAAGAAATTCCTAGCATTTGATAAGATTTTCATTTAAACTCATTTACTGGAAGTTGTGATGTTTATTAGTTTTCCATGAATAGTTTATCAAGTGGCAGATATGTCAACTCAGTGGGGTCCAAAATAAAATCTGTATTTACTGAAACAAGAGTGTGTGACTGGACACGGGGAAATAACAGGATTTATAGGAATTTTGTGAATTTGACATGAAAATTAAATAAGGGGGCGTTTCAGAACAAGTCAGTAACAGGTCACCGTTTCTGTTAGGCTGACCGTAGGGTAGTGAGACGATCACATTCCACCAAGACTTTGTCATTTTGTCCTGTAAACAAAATGGCCACTGACAGAGAATGTCTTGACGCTTTAAAAAGCATTTAAAGAAGTTTACTAGCTAGGTTTTGTTGAAAGACAATCTAGATAAATAGTAATGAAAATATTTAAGGTAATTCCACCCTCCTGTGATGTCATAGGTTTTTGCAAAAACTAGCTGTTATTAAATTAAATTCATACCCCGATAGCACAATATATTTTGAAAGAATGGTTTTCCATAGATGTAATGACAAATATTGTTAAGTAAAAGAATTTAAAAAATGCATATTTCCTTTACTTAATAAAATTATTCATTCTTTAAAAAATGTTGACAAGGGCAATAACTCCTGCACAGGTAGCTTCATTCAGCATTTTCTTTATCGTACTTCTAATGTTAAATAGTTTCCCTGATATTCACAATTCAAAGCAAGTATTTAGGAACTTTCAGCATCATAATTATGCATTTGACTCAGTTTTTAGAAAATATTTATGATACATTTGCTGTTTACAAAAAAATGTACAATTTTTCATGTTGACAAATGCTTCTGATTATTTACATCTCCCATCTTAAATAATATGGAGACCTATACATTTTTGGAAATAATTGGCAAATTTAAACTATATTAAATGAAAATAAATTTAATTTTTGTACTTTTAACCATTAAAATTGTAAGGGT
The DNA here is from genome assembly GCF_032062105.1 of Saccostrea cuccullata. NCBI lineage: Eukaryota > Metazoa > Mollusca > Bivalvia > Ostreida > Ostreidae > Saccostrea > Saccostrea cuccullata. The sequence goes on from NW_026937695.1 coordinate 61,133, forward strand.
GGAAATACCTTAAAAGGGCAAATTTTTGTATACTTAAAACATGGTACATGTATCTTGTGTTTGTAAAAAATGTAGTTCACTATAACATAAATAATGTCTAGATACTGTAGATCACTTAATTTTCGCAAGATAGTCATTGACTCTTGATAAATTACATATAAGGCCATTCCAAGTTTTTTCTATGTTTAGCGTCCGTGTGCGCCTTGGTTTTTGATACCCCAAATAAGAAAAAACACACAACATCAGGAGTCCTGAAATTGATTAATTTAGTCGAAATTTTTGAATTTTGTCAATTTCTCCAAATAATTCTGTACAGTAAGTTATATTGGGTGTATTTAAAAAAAAAAAAAAGTTATTTCTTCTATTAAAGCAGTTTAGTAAGATCAAATCATTTGAAGGGCGTCATTTTCATGACTTTTAAGCCTGTGTTTTATGTTTTGGCTTGTGTGTTTTTTGCGAATAGGTTGGTAGGTTTTTGAAAGATGGGTGGATGCTAAACAGAGAAAAAACTTGGACTGGCCTAAGCAAGACAAAATTTTCACTAATTGTGCTTATTGCTAATCCTAAGGAATACTTTTATCAGTCTTGAGAATTTAATTTTCGCCAGCACACCGTCGCCCTTAATTTATGCGAAAATAAGGTTCTTGCAAATAAAAAGATATTAACAGTATAATATATGAGAAATTAATTTATTTAAATTTGTATCCTGTACTTGTAGGTTGTTTGACAGGGAGTGGAGATGTTGTTCACAATGCAACCTGGCAGGAGGATGATTGTACTTCCTGTAGATGTGTGAATGGAAAAGCAGAGTGCAAGTCTATGTTTTGTGAGACCAGATGTTCCAGCCCCAGGAGAATCTCTGGCCAGTGCTGCCCTGTCTGTGATGGCATGTATCTGTAGACTCTCTTCCCAATTATAGTAAACCATTTACTGATAAATCTGCAGTAAAATTCAACCTTTACCCTAGCTTAGTACCTCTCCACATGCAATCATGTACCACCACAAAATGCCACCTCCATAGCTGAAAGCTCAATTAGTGAGCCTTTCTATTAGTTGTTTGTCTTTTTGTAATGTCTTCTGGTGAAGAGCCAGTGGGTTAGTTTCAGCTAAACTTGGTATAGGGTATCCTTGGATAAAGGAGCTTTATGTTTATCTTTAAGTTTATTCTTATGATTGGCCATATACCATCTTCAGGAGATGATTATGAAAAAGTGAAAATTGGATGGAATCAGGCTGTGTTATAGAAAATTTTTTGTTTACCATCTCCCTACCGACTGGCTAAAAACCTTAATCTCCAGGAAACAATTTATTATGCCCCGCTTTGAAGAATGGAGAGCATATTGCTTTAATTGCTGCTGTCTGTTGGTTGGTTGGTCTGTCGGTCCACTTATTTTCTTCATAACCGTTGCACATTCTGAAATGAAATTCAGCATATTGATTTATCATAAGAATATCTAGGCCAAGATCTGTTTTGGATATGATCGAGCAATTTGGCACAGATTTATGCCCCTTGGACTTAGAAAAATTCAATTTATTTGGGGGAGGGGGGCATTAGTGTTTTACAAACATCTTTTATTTTACTTTTTTCCCCCTCAATCTTGTCAACAAATATGTTTTAAGTTGCTGGGGGAAAAATTCTCTACCTACCTTTGAACCCAATTTATTTTTTGTGAGTCGGGAGAATGCAAACAATCATTATTTTAAAAATCTCTTCAAGAACCACTGGATCAGAAAAATATGCAAATTTTTTGAGAGCTGTCTGACAAGAAAATTTTGAAAGGATTCATTTTCAATTTGATTTTGATGGATATCAAAATATGGTGACCTACTTTTGAATATCTCAGGTACTTATGGGCTTAGAATCATCAAACTTTGTCATTGATTCATCTTGGTTGTTCAGGAAACGTCAACACAAAAAAGTAGGTCACCATGACCTACTTTTGACATTTTATGGCTATATTTAAGTATTGGCCTAGAATTTTTAAACTTTGTCAGTTGAGGCATGTTGGGTTTTCGGAGAATGTCGACCAAAAAGTAGGTCACATTGACCTACTTTTGAATATCTCGGGTACTTATTGGCTTAGAATCATCAGACTTTGTCAGTTAGTGCATCTTGGCTTTTCAGAGAACGTCATCCAAAAAGTAGGTCATGGTGACCTACATGTGACATTTTATGGCTATATTTAAGTATCTCGGTTAATTATTGGCTTAGATTCATCAAAACTTTGTCCGTTTATGCATATTGGGTTTTCAGAGAATGTCGACCAAAAGCTTAGAATCATCAGTCTTTGTCAATTAAAGCATCTTGAGTCTTCAGAAAATTTCAATCAAAAAGTAGGTCACCTTGACCTACTTAAGGTATTTTATAGCTATATTGAAATATCTTCAGTCCTAACTGGCTAAGAATCATCAAACTTTGTCAGTTGATGCATCTTGTGTCTTATTAACTTAGAGTTAAATGTATTATATTTAGCGTGTACAATATTTGGCAGAAAATGATTTTTGAACAAGTTAGCGTAGATTTGGTTTAGCGCATTTCTTAATGTTCTTATAAATGTATTATGTTTAAGACATTTAGCATTGTACTTGAATTAGCGGAAGTTTCTTTCCGCCAAAAACGCTGAAAAAGGATACACCGCCAAATGTTATACGTTTACAGTATTGGCTTCAAATAGAAGTGGTAGATTGTACAATTTATCAGAAGAGCAATTCAAGGCCCTTGGGCCTCTTGTTAAATATTTTCTGAAATAGATATACTGTATTTAATTTTTTCTTTTATATTATACTAAATAACTTAAAGTCATAAAAAAGAAAAAATTTTATGTCCTACTACAGCTTAGATACTGGTTTAGGAATGGGAAAATTTTCATCTTAATCGTAAGATTTTTTTTTTTTGAAAAGGGCCACAGTGTCTCCAAAAACCCATAGATATTGTCAATCAGAAACTCCAGCATCTTTTTGATGTCATCTTGATAGAGTACTTCAGTGTACAATCAGAATGATTTTTATGCCCCACCATGAATATGGCTGGGGCATATAGTGTGTGTCATGTCCGTCTTCCGTCCTTCCGTCCTTCCGTCTGTCCTTCCATCACACTTTGCGTTTAGCTCTGTTCAAAGCTAAGTTTCAAAGAAACTATCCAAGATATTTTCATCAAACTTCATATGCTGATAGATATTGATGAGAGCTATGCAACTGCATCAACATTTTTTGACCTTGACCTTTCCTTTGACCTTGACCTCACTTTTCTTAAATTAGTGTTTAGCTCAGTTTTAAACATACCATTCAAGATGGTGTTATCAAACTTCACATATTGACACAAACTTGCACGGATGATGCATCTCGGGATGAACAATACCAGACTTGCTTCGGATGCTGGATCTGACCTACATTTTTCAGATGAGTGACCAGGTTAAAGTTTTTGGAGCAGGTCCATTCCTAAGGAACTATAAGCCCTACTTGGACCATTCCTAAGGAGCTATAAGCCCTACTTGGACCAAACTTGCATGGATGATGCATCTAAGGATGGACACTACGAGACTTGCTTCGGATGCTGGATCTGACCTACATTTTCCAGATGAGTGACCAGGTTAAAGTTTTTGGAGCAGGTCCATTTCCAAGGAACTATAAGCCCTACCCAAACCAAACTTGCACTGATGATGCATCTAGGGATGAACACTACTAGACTTGCTTCAGATGCTGGATCTGACCTACATTTTCTATATTAGTGACCAGGTTAAAGTTTTTGGAGCAGGTTCATTCCTTAGGAACTAAAAGCCCTACTTAGACCAAACTTGCATGGATGATGCATATAGAGATGGACACTACCAGACTTGCTTCGGATGCTGGATCTGACCTACATTTTCATTCCCAAGTAACTATAAGCCCTGCCTGAACCAAACTTGCATGGATGATGCATCTAGGGATGGACACTACCAGACTTGCTTCGGATGCTGGATCTGATCTACATTGTTATTCCCTAATAACTTTAAGCCCTACCTGAACCAAACTTGCATGGATGATGCATCTAGGGATGCATGGACACTACCAGACTTGCTTCGGATGCTGGATCTGACTTACATTTTCATTCCCAAGTAACTAGAAGCCCTGCCTGAACCAAACTTGCATGGATGATGCATCTAGGGATGGACACTACCAGACTTGCTTCGGATGCTGGATCTGACCTATATTTTCATTCCCAAGTAACTATAAGCCCTACCTGAACCAAACTTGCATGGATGATGCATCTAGGGATGGACACTACCAGACTTGCTTCGGTTGCTGGATCTGACCTATATTTTCATTCCCAAGTAACTATAAGCCCTGCCTGAACCAAACTTGCATGGATGATGCATCTAGGGACCTCACTTTAATGAAATTAGTGTCAAACTTCATATGCTGATACATACTAATGTAAAGCAATTCAGCTGCATCACTATTCAAGATATTCTGATCAAATTTTATACACATACAAATTTGCATGTAGCTTTACTAATATATCCTCGGCGGGGCATTCATGTCCTATGGACATATTTCTAGTTAACAAAATATTTTTGCAAATGACCAATGACAAGGTAAGTAAATTCAAGAGTTCCATTTTTATTGAAAAAGCAGCTGACATTGATATGGTTGTGTAAAAAGTTGAAAAGTGTTAAGTTTTTAAGTTGTGCGATCAGTCACCTTTCAGATATATAACTAAATGGTTACTCAGCTCAGCCATCAGTTACATTTCAGTCATGCATCTTTCAGGTAACGAAATGGTTACTTAGCTCTGCTATCAGTCACCTTTCAGTCATGCATTTTTCAGGTAATTAAAAGGTTTCTGAGTTCTGCCATCAGTCACCTTCGGTAAGTTCAGTCATGCATCTTTCAGGTAACTAAATGGTTACTCAGCTCTGCCATCATTCAGTCATGCATCTTTCATGTAACTAAATGGTTACTCAGCTCTGCCATCAGTCATCTGTCAGTCATGCATCATCAAGTAATTAAATGGTTTCTGAGCTCTGCCATCAGTCACCTTCAGTGAGTTCAGTCATCCATCTTTCAGGTAACTAAATGGTTACTCAGCTCTGCCATCAGTTACATTTCAGTCTTGCACCTTTCAGGTAACTAAATGGTTACTCAGCTCTGCCATCCATTACCTTCCAGTCATGCACCTTTCAGGTAACTAATTGGTCAATGAGCTCTGCCATCAGTTATCTTTCAGCCATGCACCTTTCAGGTAACTAAAAGGCAGAGTTTGATGGAACACTGTGCCTAATTTGTTTTTTTTTCTTTTGTTGAGTTTATCAAGAGTGCAGTTGATAATTAAGGTTCTTTTTATTGAATATTTTTAGATGATGATTCCTTCAGGAAGAGAGATCAGTGTCCAGATCTAAACAAATGTTCCCTGAACTGTCTAAGTGGCTTCCAGCTCAACGAAGAAAGTTGCTACATTTGTAAATGCAAGCCAGGTGATTAGTTTAAGAATTTTTTTTTTTATATTTTCAACTGGAAATTTTTACAATATTCTTTATAAATCACATGCCCTAGCTGTATTTGACCATGTGCAAAATATTTCACTTATTCACAAACTCTTCTGAAAAAACTGTCAAAGGAAAAATCATTGTTGATAATATTAAGGCCATAAAACATGGACCCCCAGAAAATCCATAGGTGGGATCAGGTGCTCAGGAGGAGTAAACATCCTTCATTGATTGGTCACAGCTGCTGTAAGCCCTGTGTGTTGAACTGATACACAGAATATTCTGTAGTAAAAAAAAACAGTTTGAAACATGAAACCCAAAATACAACTCATTGTTGATGGGTTTAATTTGTAAACAAGGTCGTTAATGCAGTAAAAACTGTGATAGCAACCCACTGTATTAAGCGACTAATTGTCATATGTGACTGTAAAATTCCTCCCACTGCTTTTCCCTATATATTTTTATATTGCTAACATTTTTAGCTCATCTGAGCTGAAAGCTCAAGTTAGCTTTTCTGATCACTGGCCGTTGTCCGTCGTCCACCCATCCGTCCATTTAGCTGTCAATCCATCTGTAAACTTTTCACATTTCTTGCTTCTCAAGAACCACTGGGCCAATTTTAACCAAACTTGATTCAAAGCATCCTTGCGGGGAGGGGAGTTAGATTATGAATATGAAGGGCCTAGTCCTCCTATAAGGGGAGATAATCAAGATAAGACAAAAAAAAAGATGGGGTCATTGAAAAATTGTCAGTAGCCTGTCCTACTTTATTTAGCTACCAGATCATATTATTGACGATCAAATGATAGGGGAATATTACTATGTAAATAGGGAAAGTTGGCTTTGGAAAAGCCAGTCATTTTGTTTGTCCTGCAATGGATATTAGACCTGGATGTTGTGGAGATAAATTCATGGATGAGGGTGTCAAATCTTCTTCTTTTTAGCTAATTGTTACTTAGACTGCAAGGATGGTTACAAACTGGACTCCAAAGGAATGGAAATTTGTGAGTGCGCCAAACCTTATTCTATCTGCCCATCGCTGGAAAACTGTAAAAAACAATGTACATACGGACTAAAAGTGGCTAACAATGGTTGTCAGAAGTGTAGCTGTAACAAGTGTCCACCATTTTCATGTGGCAAAAAGTGTGCAAATGGTTACACGGAAAATCATCAGGACTGTAAACTTTGTAAATGTAAAGGTATGCACACTAATCTTTGTAAATAAGGTATGCACTGTAATATAAACAAAAAACACTACTGTAGAAACAGAAATGTTTGTGGGGGATTAAATTTTGTTCAACTTTTTCAAATTTTGGTCACCTCAGTACAGACCCTGAAACGTTCTACTTTCCCACCTGAAGGGTGAACGAACGCTGAACAAACGGTGAACGAACGCAGAGTGAACGGTGAGTGAACAATGTGCGAACGCTGAACGCAACTTGGTGAACAATGTGTGAACAGTGAGTGAATGCAGAACGCGAACGGAGCACAAACGCGAGCGCAAAGTGAATGGTGAACGAACGGTGAATGCAAGATGAACGATTTATTCGGAATGCCTCCGATTTTTTCCTTGCATTGAGATTATTCTTTTATTCTATAATTCTAATTCCAGGTGTTTTAATATAAATAAACAATAGATAAATTTATAAATAAATAAATTAATTAAAAAAACCATTTTTTCTGTTCATATATGTACCTATGTTTTAAATCGATATTTTTATAAGACGATTCTAATTGCCGTAAAACATGTGTATTTGTTACCGAATGCGTGTAGATTAAATATAGAATTAATCTATTTACTAGTATATAGTAAATATGCTTATTCTTTTCACTTATAAAATAATGTGGACTTCTGAAGATAAAACTACTACTTATAGAATGAATTAATTACATTGTACGCGGTTGAGACAACCATATATGTATTTCCTTGCCAAGGCAATTCTGAGTAAAATAACGGATTTTTTTTTTTTAAATTCACAGTTGTCTGTCGACGTATTGCATAAAAACTCTCGTTTGTTTTAAATTCTAATGCAAAATATTCCATATTTGTGTGTCTTTTGTATTCTTTTATCATGATTATTTTAGCTAACTTCTGTAAACATTTCCCGGCCTTGATTATACTCGGTCATTAGATGATGAAAAGAGGCATTCAAATTATTTGTAATAGATTAAATTTTCAAAACTAAATAAGTAATGTGCTGTCAAAGTTTATATTGAACAGAGAAATAGACGAGAGAGAGAGAGAGAACGAGAGAGAGAGAGAGAAAAAGAGAGAGAGATACCCCCTCAATTCTCAGATATCTGTTGTATCAATTAAAAATTCTTATTATTTTTCCTAAATATTCCAAGCAGTAAAGGTAATCAATTTTTTTTAGATTAACAGATCCATTTGACAGTAATCATTGGCTTTTATTTTCCATCAAGTTCACACGGTTCACAGGAAGTCCACGTGCTAGTAGCATGCTTGTCCTGTCAATCAAAATCATTCGACACAGTGGATGTGTGGAAATCGCATTTCACCGAACATGCCGAAGGCAAAGAGTCACTTAGTATTTCCAAGGAGTTTTAATATTTTTCCCTATCATTTCTAGATCTGATTTTTGAATTCCTGCAGAAAAAATAAAGAATGGGAATATATACTTGGAAGGATTAAGTTTTAAATTGAATTTGAAACATATTCCCTGCCAATTTAAAATACTACTGTCGGCACAAGTGTTTTCTAAAATACTATTCTTTAATGACCGTTTGATGTTTGTTTGAAGACTGATTTTCTTGTGTTAAAATACAAATTAAATATTAATCAAAATATACTGAAAATACTCACTAAGAATTTAAGGGGGGGGGGTCTTAATTATACTGAATGGCAAACATTTATTTAAACATATGTTTAGGTAAGGTGAAAGAAGGAATTTTCCTTCTCTAATAATAGACTATTTTAAACAGTTGGTCTTTTCTAAAATTTAAAATCACACCATCAATTTAATTAGCTCTAAAGATACTTAATTTACTGAATATTTGCAGTATTGTTCATAATTCTCAGACCTACGTGTACTTTGAAATACGAGTTACTGTAGAAATAATTTTTTGTGTATTTTTTTCTTGTAAAAGACTTGGATTAATTATTATACATCCATTAATGATTTGTCATCTTTAAAATTACAACAAATTGAAGCATTTGTACATTGCCCTTTTTAAAAATTTATATTTTAGCATCGTTCTACATACATGTAGGTACTTAATGTATTATTTTACAATGAAATTTCATGAAATAAGTAGCAGCTGAGTTATAATAATAGAAATATAAATACCATAGATAATTTTTGCAATGAAATAATTATTCTTCAAACACGATATCAAAGTTATTTAATTAAAATTTTGTAAATCCTTACCATCAAAAAGAGAAGTCCTTTCACTTCAGAGTTCCGAATGACAATGAAGACTGAACGATAAGTGAACGTTGAACGCAAAGTAAACGGAACGAAGAGCAAATGGTGAACGTATTTTGAACGGTTAATGCAAGTGAATTGGTCTCTGCATTAGCAACTTTTAATTTTATCAAAAATAAGTAACAAGATGTGTTTGTGAAAAACTATGCACCCGGCGGCAAGAAAGTTCAAAAAGGCTATTTTTAGCATATAAGTAACAGTCAATGTCACAAGGTCATTGAACTCAATTAGTGGAGTAGGCATATCAAATACCACGTCTCTATCTCCTATGGTTTAAAAGTTATGGCGAAAGTTCCAAAAAGCTATTTTGAGCATATGGATCACAATCAAGGTCACTAGGTCATTGATCTTGGTGTCACTTGAAAGAACTTTATTAGTGGAGTAAGCATATCGAATATGAAGTCTCTATCTCCTATGGTTCAAAGGTAATGGCGAAAATTCGAAAAATCCATTTTTAGCATATAGGTCAAAGTCACAAGGTCATTAACCTCGCTCGCATTAATCTCCCTCTAGATCCGCCACTACTTTTCTTCTCTTTGCTTTCTTATTTTGGTGTGAGATGTGGTGGGAAAAGGCTTGGCATATTGTAAAACGCACTTCATCGTCGTCTGTTGGAACAAAATCTCCCAATACTAATTCTGTCAGATAATAAATTAGCATTTAATCATATTTTTGAAAAATTTCCATTGGAAATGTATACATATATACACATCATTTTAAGGGTCCTCCACACCATGTGACTTGTGACGTATATAGAGAAAAAATACTTGTACTTCCGGTTTTATTTAGTTTTTGCATCGTCGAATTGCCTGGAAACCGCTTGTAAGAGTGTCTTCGAAAGAGAAAGTATGTAGGACACTCATAACAATGAACACATGGCATATGGTCACAGAGTGACCGATAGAAAAAGATGTCCGTTTTTTCTATAAAAGACAGACAAACGACTAGGTTTATGTTACATAATAATTCGTAAACAACGAGTGCCGGTATGACGAGAACTCTTAGGTTATTTATACTTTCAGGCTAATCAACCCACTGACATATGATCGTCAACAGAGTCTGTGTTGAAAGTTGATATTTTTGCACACTAATTTGTGCGTTTCAATAATACATCATCTCATTGTGTTTATATAAATATTAGGGATGTCAATATTGTCAACAATTGATATTCGTGCGAATATTCGATGAAATAAATATGTTTTGAATTATAATATAGATATCTTTACTCTCCTGTCAACCAGTATACGTTTTATCATATGCCATTATTTATTTGAATTAAATTTAAAGTAAAGTTTTGTAAATGTACAGTTATTCACTAAAAGTATCCTAATTATATATTTTCAAAATATTCTATGGAATATATCAAGGGTAAACATCTAAAACATAATTCTAAAAAAAATATTTTGAAATTTCAAAACTTCACTGATGACTCCTACAAATGTATACCACGCATACCAATTACTTACTGGAGAAAATTATCTTGATCTATTGAGTTTTGAAATAAAAACAGATATCTTACAAGCAATTATTCTTAGTTAATTGATTTCCTGATAATGATTCTTAATTGTATAAACATAAACAAGGGATTCATGTGTATAAGTGTACAACTGTGTCCATACAACAATTAAAACTAATTGTAATTACTAAACACTGTTATACTACTAATTTAATTATCAAATGAATGTTTTGATAGAGACAATCTTCACACCTTAAAGATAATCCAAGAGTAATGTTTTCAAATCTTGTATCAAATCATATGCTCGATACTATTTGTCTGGTTTTAGATTTTTAAAACTTGACAGATTTTTCTCTCTTTTAAATGATATACACTTAAAAAACGAATATTCGAATCTTAAATTTATATTCGAATATCAACGTATCGAATGAATATTCGAATATTCGTTGACATCCCTAATAAATATTAATATAATAGTGTGCGTTTCTAGTTTTCCTCTTTTACATGTATTTCTGTCTGGTTCAGTAGCCGATAATGAGTAACTATTGCGGAGCTTTGCTAAAGTTTTTGAGTCCCGGGCAATAGGAAAGATAACTCCAAAAACGAACTTTGATACCACTGATTTTGAAAATATTTTTTCTACATTAGTGCATTTAATTTTAATTCAATTTTTTGGTGTAATCTAATTCATTGATGTTTCTTCTATACAAAATGAGTCTTCCTTGATTTTTCTCTAGATGTATTTGAGAGAAAATGAGTTTTATTTATTTTTTTTATAAATTAAATTAATTTCTCTAAAAAATATGTTGATCGAAAAAATTAGATTTTTATGGTTATTCTGTGAGCATAAAAATATACAATAGGGTAAGATAAAAAATTTTATGCTACATATGAAAACGCCTTGGGAAAATTTTTTTGAAAATTGTTAAATTATTATTTTAAAAATTCCGTATAAATTACATTTTAATCCCTGGTCAGTTTTTAGAGGTTGATATGCTTGTTAAAAGTAATGCTCAATAATATGAGAACATAAGCTGTATGTGTGTGGAGGACCCTTAAAATATATACAAAAATCCTGTTTAAGAGAAAGTAAAGTTGTTTATACATGTATAAAATGCGGTCTTTGCTTTAGACTATGCCCAAAACTGTGCTTTTATGAATGTTAAATTTTTTTTATTAAATTGTTTTAATTTACTCACAGGGCGACTTCAAACTTTCATATCAAATAACCAACCGCCTCCTGGCGGACGGTAATGATATTAGAGAAATTCAGTTTCTCCCATGGGCATAATTATCAAGCATTGGTCAAGAAAAATTTTGATTGCAGAAATTTGCATGTCAAATTAGAGAGAAATTATTAAGTTTATTTTCAGGAGCTAACTGGTAGAGCATCTCTGATCAAGCAGCTGTTATCTCTATCTCTTGGGAGTTGGGCAAAAGAAATCTGCCTTATAATTGCTTGTGTTAAAGACTTCTTGATGGCTAGTCTAATTTTCAAGATAAATTAAGGTCTTTCAATTGGTGTAATGTAATTAAAACAAACTGATGTTTTAAAATACAGTGCATGATTAAAACTAAATTAATATTGTATAATATAATTAAAACTTAATATACATGCGTACAATGTATAATATTTTTTTCATTTTAATTTTTTATGTATTAATTTGCAACAAATTGGAGTGTCATGTCTCACTTAAAGTCTAAAGAATACTTTATTTTTGATGTTTTATTAGATTGAAGCATATTTAATCAGTCATAAAATATGCAATAAACAAAGCTGCAAATGAATATTTGTTAAGCTGTAACTCAGCCAGTTTAGAATTATATGATGTATTATTTGTTATAATTAATACCTACACTGTAAGTCTCTTAGAGATGTGTGTACGTCAAACATGATAAGGGATTGGAAAGGTCATTTAAATCTGTGTCAATCTGGTAATCAAGGTTACCAGCTGATTTTCTTGCACTTTAAACCAATTTATGATTATTGAACAATATTTGATGGGTGTATCATGCTGTGGTGGGGAACTTTATTGTTCCTAAAGAAGTCCAGCAATTCAACTAATTAAAAATTTCAAGGTCTGGATTTGATAAAATCAGACACATTTTTTCACTGCCTTGCTGGATATGATCATTTATTTTCATAACATGCTTTCAACCATTGACATTTGGCAACAGGAGAATAGCCTTTTTCCTTTGAGCTGATCATGTAAATGATGGAAGGGTAGAAAATTAGCACATTTATGGGAAGGGATTAATTTTTTTCAATTTGACTACTTGACCTAAAGAGACCATACATAGAATTGAGCTCAGCCAAAAGTTGGCATCTTGTTTATTTACATAGCTGTAAGAAAGTATATGTAAACACATCATTATCTACACAATTAATCTGACTTTTCCTGGTTAAGATAAAAGATCTTCATAGCTGTGATATATTTGAGTTGCATTAGGTGAATGAAAGCTAGAGTTTAAAATGGAAAATAAATATGCTACCATCTTCCATAAATTGCAAATTAAAGCAAGAGTTTACAGTAATAATCAGTGCTAAGAGTGTCACTGATGCTTGTATTTTAATAATTTTTATTGTAATATTTAATAAAAAGAAATAATATATTTTATATGTCTTAGATGATAAAAGGAGGCATTTTGTGAAAGAAGGTTGTACATCAAAGTACAATGCTTATCTAATTTGTTTATAAATCAGTCCATGGCATAGGCAAGTCAGACTGCAAAAGTAGCTATAGTTTAGTGATTTATTATTTTACAGTTCCTATTTTTTCCCCAGATAACAGTAGACTTAATAACACTCCCTCCAGATATGATTCAAAGCATACAGGAAAGTCCTGCTTGTCTGTAGAAGGTCAGCTCCATGAGGATGGGGATTCCTGGCATGACGGGTGTCGGATGTGTTACTGTTATGGGGGGCAGGAGATGTGTGCCCTGATATCCTGCCCACACCCCTCTTGTACAAGCCCTGTTTTCAGGCTTGGAGACTGCTGTCTTTCCTGTCCTGGTAAGTATTAGAATTTTACTAAATATTGGAAACCAGATGAGAACGAATGTACATGTACCATAGGAGGGGATGTATCTACATGAATCTTATGAATGTACAGGGTGTTTCAGAAAAAATGCAACCATTTACTTTCCTGGCTTTATTGACATACTAACAGGAACACTTGATAGTTTTAGATAATATTAGGCTAAAAAGGCTAGAGTTATTATTAGCCCTTACAGAAATTTCTGATAAGTGACTAAATATAAGTGCATGATTTATTCTTTTACTGATAAGTTGTTTATTCTGGACTGGCAACTGAGATGATATTTTTAGTATCATTTTCAGAAACTACACAATACCTGCTTTCAGAATATATAAACATTGGTATATACAAAAATTACAAGAAATATCCCAAAAAATGCATTGAAATCTTAACATCAATTTCTCCAGAAATGCTTAAGGATATCCGATCCTCAGTCAGGAAAGATAACTCCAAAAATTAATATTTAATTTGAAATACATCAAAATGAAGCTTGAAAATGATTTTTTTTCATGCAACAATTTTCATTCTATTTATCTATATAAGATTCAACGTTTTTGGAACTCTCAGAAAAGGTCTTATAAAAGTTGACATTTGTACCCTACAAAAGGGAATAAAATTAATACAGTTTAAGAGAAATAAGATTTTCTTGAATCCAGCCTTAGATACCAATGCTTAATAGCATGATATGAAATTAGAAGTGATTTGTGGTGTCTTGCAATGATACCAAAAGCCTTTTATACTATGAATATAGAATACACGATGGAAATAGAAGACAAAATATACCAAAAAAGTATAAAAATCAGGACAATTTCTCTTAATGCCTGGATACCTATCGTTTTTAAACCTAAAATATAATTGTTGATCAATTTGCAATTAGAAAATGCATTGCAGATATTCCAATTCTCTTTTTCTGCAAAAATATTGGAATTTTGACAATTTTTCCTATATGATATGATTAACTTAAACCTTTAACTTTATAGAAATACTGTGGATAAATTTACATAACTTTGTGGATTCAGAGATACTTTTATGAGTATTTCTAATCACTTAACAGCTAATTTTATAAACCTGAGGATCGGACTACCTTAAAATCTTTGCCATGGAAGGGGTTAATATTAAATCTAAAATAATAAAATTGAAATAAATTCCACATGCTAAAGCAAGAATACTTGGTATTAAAATGTCGAACTAGAGCAGGAGTGCTATTAACAACAACTGAAGAAATAGCCAATACAAGCTTTAATTTATTTTTATGCTCATCAGCACCTAAATTTCAGGTAAAGAATTTTTTTAATTTTTTACCGATAAAATTTATCATTTCATATTATACTTATGAGACTCACTGTGAAACTATTAGTAAACTCTCTATGGGGTCTCTTCTACAGGTTTCTGAACTTTTTTATGTCAATCCGAGGTGTCATTTGTGTTTTTCAGATATTTCTACGTTGCTATTGATTTTTTTTAAGAGAAAGGGGGGAGGGGAATAAATTCTTGCATTTGTTAAAGTGAAAGTTGTAAATACCTCCACGAACCTATATAAGCTTGATTGTGACCTTTGGGTCATGGGGTGAAAGTTCAAAGGTCAAGGTCATTCCAAACACACACACACACACACCAAACAAAAAAACTTGAGTTCAACTCTTGAAACTGAATCTAGGAAAAGGTAATGAATATTTATTTTTTACTTTTCAGTAAGGGTCAAGGTCAAAAGTCAAGGTCATTTGGATAAAAAGCTTTTATCAACAATTCCTGTAGTTTTTCAATGACCTAAATTTGAAGGTGAAGGTCAACAGCTCTTATGCAGGTGGCCCAATGTCTTTATGACTTGTCATTTAGAAAGTTTTAATTATTCGTAAACATTATACAGTTAAAGTATATCGTTGAGGGAATCGGCAAGATTACAGTTCCCCAAGAGCAAGTCTATTTCCCGAGGAGCTTGCGCCGAGGGAAATAGTCTTTTTCGAGGGGAACTGGAATCTCGCTGACTCCCTCAATGATATATTTTAACTGTTTTATTATACCGATACAAACAAGACATTTGAAAAAAAATTATATTCAATACTGTATTCAGTAACAATGTTTAATTCCAACAGGAATAGATAAAAAATATGACAAAACAGAATACAGCCATGAAAGGAATTCCATTTTATCAATAAATCAGTTCATTGTCCGAGTTTTTACTAAGTAAAATCGAAAGTTACATTACTCAAATTTGAGCACGCCATTTCTGTTGTTGTTCGCTTCCAGTAAACTGGTTCTTTTTGATTGATATGGGACCAGTTGACTTGCGATGCATTTCGATTCAATAATGAATATTCATGAGTTTATTCGGAACATTTTTAAGTTTGTCGTAAGTTGAAAGAAAATGTCAAGCATTCCGAATAGGTGTGTATCAGTTCATCATAAAAACGTACTTTTTTTGCAGGGAATCAGTCTGTTTTGCAGGGAATCGGTTTATTTACGGTGATTATATTAGGAAATCAGCAAAATATATCGATTTACTTTTATATAGTGAAAAATCAGTAGAGGTATAATAACATAGACTGTCAGGGGCTATAACTACTCAAAGGGGTTTATGAATCCTTTTGCACTGAATAGATTGAAGAGTCTGCTAAATTAGTCAAAGACATTGTTGAAGGTTTTATATCTCTACAGTTTACGGTTTCGGAGGAGTAGTGATAACAAGGTTTTTCATACAAAGGGGCACTAACTTTTAAAGGGGTCAATCTTAGGGGACAAGAATGAAAGGGGGGGCATCAGTGTTTCACAAACACATCTGGTCTTACAGTATACATGATAGGTAAGTGTAATAAATTAATTTGTGATCAAAACAAACTACAATATCTACTAGGGTGATTAAAACTAAATGCAAACTCACAGTGATCCATTGTCTCCGAGAATGATGAGTTATGAAACAAAAGTGAAAGAAAATGAGATATAAGAACCTATAGCCTTGGGAGCTGCTGTTATTTCATAAATAATTTGAATAGGTGATATCACCTATTCAAAATGATAAGGTGATATCACCAATTCCAATCGATATCACTTATTCAAATAGGTGATATCACCAATTGAATAGGTGATATTATACAATTATGGACATCAGTGTAGGTCGATATGTGGTTATAAGGACTCATGGCAATTGATATTGACCGAAGACACAGAAAGTAATAGCGACCGAGCCTGCAATATTATACAATTATGGACTTCAGTGTAGGTCGATATGTGGTTATAAGGACTCATGGCAATTGCCATGAGTCCTTATAACCACATATTGACCGTTCACTGAAGTCCATAATAGTTATATTATATAATCACTCAAATTGAATGCACTGACACGGTCCTAACTGAATGGACTTGGCTGTCATTACGTCATAATGGTTAAATTCACGCTTCTTAGATTATGACGTCACATACTACATTACTTTAGTGCAACGGAACGTTGTGTCGTGCGATATTATTTTCCACGGACGCGCTTTTGCACCGATATCACAAAAGGAGGTATATCATGTGACGTACTTTCAGCCAATGAAAACTACGAAAATTATCTTCTTATATAATATATCAATATTAATGTATAAATATCAATATTGCCATGAGTCCTTATAACCACATATTGACTGTTCACTGAAGTCCATAATAGTTATATTATATAATCACTCAAAGTGAATGCACTGACACAGTCCTAACTGAACAGACCCGGTGTCGCATAGTGAGGCTTCCCCCGGAAGGCTCACTATATAGTGAGTCTTCCTCCCAGAAGGCTGGTTATATAGTGAGTCTTCCCCCGGAAGAATGGCTGTATAGTGAGCCCCACGGAAGTTTCACTATATAGCTGTTCTTCCGGGGGGGAGGCTCACTTTATAGCCAACCTTCCCCCATTCATAGTGAGACTTCCCCCTTTTATTATTGTTTCCGGAACATTGTTTTATTATTTTTAAAAATTCTAATAGTGTTAATTTAGGAATAACAAACAACTTATTGGTTTGTACATGTGTTGAAGTTAACAAATGAGTTATTTTTGTTATTTTTTTAAATTCATGTTCAAATATCTTATCTCAATCAAGTATTGACTGACGCATACATGCACGCTCTGTGTTTCAACGTATAAAGTGTAAAAATGAAATTGCGACAAAGCAGATCTACACACTAAAATTGACAATTAGCCATCTTCGACTTTAGTGCAAAATAGTTTAGACAACTAAGTGACAATTGCAATGCAGTATATATTTTTTTAATTTTACGTATTTTTTATACGTGTATTCAAACATCCAATCGTCCAAACCCAGTTTAATAAAATATCTTTAAATAAATGATTTTTAAAACACGACCAAAATGAAAAAAATAATTGTATGAATTGATGTATGGGTGTGATGAGCAGGGGATACACACATTTTCATGCAATTTTTCCGGTCATAAATTTAAAAAAAAAAAGGGGGGGGGGGGGGGGGGGGGTAAGTCCAATCCATGCATCCGGTGCCTTTGCTAAAATATGCATGACAGTCAGAATTTGATTTAAAGTGTATTAGAACTCAAATCCATCTTATTTGATTTTATAGTGATGTAATTTCATTAATATCACGCAAATTTAATTTCAAAATGAAATACAAATCCTAAAAATACTTCAAAATTTATAAAAGTTAAAAGGTCCGTAAAGCATACAATAAATATCTAATCATGTCAATGTATATAAAATCCGAAACCGAAAACCGAAGGGGGAAGACTCACTATGGTCATTATGGGGGGAAGTCTCACTATATAGCCATATTTCCCCCCAGGGGGAAGACTCACTATATAGCCAGACTTCCGGGGGGAAGTCTCACTATGGCGGAAGTCTCACTATATGACACAGGCTGTCATTACAATGGTTAAAACACACTTCTTATATTATGACGTCACGTTCCACTTAACTTTAGTGCAACCGAACGGTGTGTCGTGCGATATAATTTTCCACTGACGTGCTTTTGCGTCAACATCACAAAAGGAGGAATATCACGTGACGTTTTTTCAGCTGATGAAAATTACGAAAATAATCTTCTTATTCAATATCACCAATTGAATAGGTGATATCACCTATTCGAATAGGTTTTTTGGCAGTAAATACCAAAAAGGCACCTCATATACATTAAACAAAGATGCATAAAAGATGCATATAGTGTGTTTCATTGTAACAGTCACTATTGTTTCAGATGCTTCAATTTCAGCTAAGGAATGACCAGGTTATTGTTCTTCGAGCACTGGTTAAATTTTTTGTGCAGGTCTCATTTCCAAGTAACTATAAGCCCTATGTTAACTAAACTTGCATGCATGATACATCTAAGAATGCACACTACCAGAATTGCTTCGGATGCTGTATCTGCATGACCCAAATTTTCCAGAAATGTAAGATATATAATGCCAAAGGATCAAGCAAGTGATCAGGTGATCAGACAATTGAACATGCACCAATGCAGTAGGACGAGGGGCTCTTTTGGGATCATGCATTCCATGGTAAGAATGATCATGTGAGTCAGAGGGGGATGCCCGTAGAATATATTGCCCATTTACAAGGCTCTTCAGTTGACAGTTGAATGAAAGAGAAGATGCTATTGTCAAATGTGGTCCGAGATGTTTATACATGGTATATCAACTAGTGGCAAAGCATGCCAAATTAAAGCCCATAAATCCTGCAGTGATTATTGTAAAATGCATGTTGCAAGATTACATGAGACGCATTGAGCAATATGTTCGCAAACATGCAAAGACAGCTGCGATTAATCATAACTAACATTAAAATTCATTCATAGCTTTTGCGAGTACTCAAAGTATAGCAATGGCTCTGGTTCATTTCTTTCCATTTATTTTGCATTTTACAGGAAATATTGTTTTACCCCATAAAGGCAAAAAGGGAAATGTGCGAGTCTCTGAATGGACGTTACTTTGTGGAGGGGGAGACTTGGTACCTAGACAACTGCACTCAGTGTTTGTGTCACAGTAGCAGCATCCTGTGTGAGACTCAGGCCTGCCCCCCTCTGCTGTGTAGCTATCCCACAATCCTACCCAACACCTGTTGCCCAGTCTGCCAAGGTCAGGGTAAAACAGCATATTAATATCCCCTTAAGGAAACATAACATTCACATGTATTGATGTATATTTTTTAGGGATGGCAATTTGTAACCGGTTAACTGATTACTCTGTCAGAACAATGGCAATCGGTTAGAAAATCTGTAATCGGTTAGTCAGAAAAAATAAAAAATATGT
>NW_026937696.1:0-8143 GCF_032062105.1 Saccostrea cuccullata
AGCCCTGAAAATGACAACATTCTAGCTTTTGTCGTTTTTGAGTTTTTGTGTCGACAAAATGGTCACTAAAAATTCGTTTAAAAAGGGGCAAACTTCCACCGGAAGTTAATTTTTAAGATTTGAACAAAAAAGGATCATCTTCAGATCAAAACATATTATCACTGAAAATTTCATTAAAATATATCAAACCGTTTTTGAGATATCGTCTGCACAAAAATTGAAAAAGAAAAAGTGGAATAATAATAATAATAATAATAATAAAAGTGAAAAAGAAACAATACAATAATAGAAGGGTCTTCCGTTGGAGACGGAAGACCCTAATAAGAATAATAATAAGAAACAGTAGAATCACTATAAGGTCTTCCGTGAAGACGGAAGACCTTAATAAGAAACAAGAGGCCCATGGGCCTTATAGGTCACCTGAGCATTATGCAACAACTTTCCAGTGATTAAATTTAATTCATCATAACAATACACTTAGCAGTTGCTTAGTTTGTTTACTCAATACCCATACACAAGGTAGGGGAACAAAAAATGCATTTCAACTAATCAGTTATATTCAGCAATAATCAGTAGTGCCCCTACTACACATGAACCCCTGACCCTTAGGCCTTGATATTTGATTAATACCAAGGAGCAGATTTCAAACCATTCATTCATTTTCAGTATATAAGTACACCCCCCCATATTACCCCTGACCCTGGGGCCTTGAAATTCACAATTCTGGAAGATTAGGGCCCTTGTAGATAATAACTATATAGGTAGTTCATCTGCTTAATACCCTAGAGCTGAGAAGAAATTTTTTAAAGATTTAATGAATTTTCACTATATAATCTATAGAGCCCTGCACTAACACCAAAACCCCTGACCCTGGGGCCATAAAATTCATAATTTTGGTAGAGGCACTCTTGCTCATCATTATTATGCACTTAGTTCGTTTATTTAATACCCAGGAGCAATGAAGAAGATTTTCAAAGAATTCCTGTATTTTCACTATATAATCAATAGAGCCCCACCCTAACACCAGAACCCCTACCTGGGGCCATAAAATTCACAATTTTGGTTGAGGCACTCTTGTTCATCATAACTATGCACTTAGTTAGTTTATTTAATACCCAGGAGCACAGAAGAAGATTTTGAATTCATGTATTTTAACTCCATATCTTTTGACCCCCCCCCCCCCCTAGCACTAGAACCCCTGACCCTGGGGCCATAAAATTCACAATTTTGGTAGAGGTACTCTTGCTCATCATAACTATGCACTTAGTTTAATTAAATACCCAGGAGCAGAGAAGATTTTCAAAGAATTCATGTATTTTCACTATATAATCAATAGAGCCCCCCCCCCTAATACCAGAACCCCTAATCCTGGGGCCATAAAATTCACAATTTTGGTAGAGGCACTCTTGCTCACCATAACTAGGCACTTAGTTAGTTTATTTAATACCCAGGAGCAGAGAAGAAGATTTTCAAAGAATTCATGTATTTTCACTATATAATCAATAGAGCCCCACCCTAACACCAGAACCCCTGACCCTGGGGCCATAAAATTCACAATTTTGGTAGAGGCACTCTTGCTCATCATAATTATATACTTAGTTAGTTTATTTAATACCCAGGAGCAGAGAAGAAGATTTCCAAAGAATTCATGTATTTTCACTATATAATCAATAGAGCCCCACCCTAACACCAGAACCCCTGACCCTGGGGCCATAAAATTCACAATTTTGGTAGAGGCACTCTTGCTCATCATAACTATGTACTTAGTTAGTTTATTTAATACCCAGGAGCAGAGAAGAAGATTTTCAAAGAAATAATGCATTTTCACTACCTACTTATTTAGCCCCGCCCTAGCACTAGAACCCCTGACCCCAGGGCCATGAATTTCACAATTTTGGTAGAGGACTCATTGCTGATTACATTCATGCAAACAGTTTGACTGCTTGATGCCCAGGAGTAAAGAAGAAGATTTTTAAAGATTGCATTAATTTTAGTGGTTTTGGCCCCACCCCTCAGGCCCCTGGGGGGCAGGGATCATGAAATTCACAATTTTTGTTCCCCTTCACCCATAGATGCTTTGTGCCAAATTTGGTTGAAATTGGTTCAGTGGTTGCAGAGAAGAAGCTGAAAATGTTCAAATGTTAACGCACAACGCACGAGCACGACGCACGACGCACACGACGGACGAAAACGGATAGCAATAGGTCACCTGAGTTTACTCAGGTGACCTAACAATAGAATCACTATAAGGTCTTCCGTGAAGACGGAAGACCTTAATAATAACTAGATACGATCTCGTTGCGAGCAACGAGAGGTCTTCCGTCAGATTCAGGAAAAAAAAACTTGTAAAATCGAACTAAAAAGTGATTCAAATTTTGATCACAAGGAGGGGGAGAATCCAGGTCGCCAACGTGAATGCGCATTTTTTTCTCTTTTCTCCCCAACGCGCGAACCATTTAGCTATTGGGAATACTGCTTTAAATATACTTGTGTATACTTTTGCAACAGTACACCTGTCTAAGAATCATAAAAGTCGGGACACTATTCATAATTTCGTGTCAAACGCCACGCATAAATATTCGCACCTTTTCTTTGTACTGATTTATTAAAGAGGTGCAATAGCTTTTAATGAAATTAATTAAATAAAACATTCTTATCACTTTTATTTTATTTCGGCATTAGGAAAGTATATTTAACACATTGTACACATTACATATCGTATCTAGCCCAGTAACACTAAAGCAGTGAGACGTAAATTAAGTTTTTTTAAGATTGACACTGAATTGCAACATTCTACTACGTGAGAGTCCAAGTAGTTTTTTGCATTTCATGTATCCTTATGTCAGAATGGTTTAATCAAACGTTCAGCTGCCTCCATAAGCCCCTACTCGCGAAATGTCGGAGTTGACAGAGACAGCCGCCATCTTGGGCCCGCTTCAGATTTTCAAATATTAATATCTAGAGTTCAGATTAACCAATATTAAAACAACTTATATAGTAAGCATCAATAGAAGTGTCTCTATTAATATTCCAAAAATAAATGAAAAATATTGAAAAACAAAGAAAGTTGAAAATTTGGACTTTTTGAATTGGCTTCCGGTAGCGACAGGAAGTACTGACGACGAACGAAAAGTTGCGTCCTGGAAAGTATTGATCATCATCTATAAACTCTGAAAGTTTCACATTGATATCTTTTACCGTTTTTGAGTTTAATCGTAGACAAAATGTCATTTTAAAATCAGGAAAATGGTCCAAAACTTGGCACCAGAGAGGAATTTCCAAAAACTGTCTTGGAACTTTCAAGAGTATCTTACAACACATCTTTCCTGAAAATTTCATGTAATTCTATCCAGTAGTTGTCCAGAAATCGTGTCAGAAAAATAATAATAATAATAATAATAAGAAACAGAGCAATAACTATAAGGTCTTCCGTGAAGCCAAACCTTAATAAGAAACCGAGTAAAAACAAAATGTTCCCAAACTCCGTTTTGGGGGAAAATAATAATAATAAGAAACAGAGTAAAAACAATATGTTCCCAAACTCCGTTTGGGGAACATAATAACCCAGGCCTCCATTGTTTCGTCCGTTGTTCTGTTGTACCTGTTCACTTTTAATATGACCCAGATCTTTAAAATTTGATTCTTTGAAAAAAATATTCTTATAGACTTTGAAAAAAAAAGAGAGGATTACACTATAAAGTATGTTAATTGCAGGCAGATATCAATCTGTAAGCAACAAAACAATAAATGGTAAATTATACCTGTCCATCAACACTCTTAAGACTTGTCTCCCCTTTTCCGCTCGGATGCAACATCCCTGCACAGTTGATAAGCAAATCTAATTTACCAAACTTTTCTGTTACATATTTAGAAACGTCCGAAATATCATTTTCCTTCGTGACATCCAACTTGCAAATATGGAGGCGATCATTGTTGCCCTTCAGTTGAGCCAGCTCACTTGATGAGTTTGGGTCTCGACATGTTGCTACCACTGTTGTTGCAGAGTTGCGCAGCAACAAGGTTTTGCAGAACTGAAGTCCGATTCCGCGGCTTGCGCCCTGTACTAGTGCAATGGCACTGACCCCTGACATTCTACTGAGTACACCTGGTTTCCGTACACCTGTACCTACAAAAAACACTTAATAATCGTATACACGTAAAAGAGTAAAAAGACCTAAACAAAAAAAATGGAGGGGATAATTAAGCGATTATATCTTAACATAGGTCTCTAGATGATTTATGACTAAACCATCAAATCAATAAAATGATACAGGACTTAAAATATAAATCAGGCAGACAGGAAAAAATTCATTTTCTTCCTGTTATCTTGTGTGTGTGTGGGGGGGGGGGGGGGGGGTTAAAAGCAATTTCATTTTGTGAGAAGGTGGCAGGGTGCATGTGTGTGTGTGTGTTTTAATGGTGGGGGTGGGATTGGTGGGTCGATCTTAAAGCCTAATAAGGAATTCTTGAAAAGGAAAGGCGATAAGGTGATTTTTTGTTCCCCGCTGAAAGTGGAGGATATTAATTTCGGTCTGTACTAATTGTCCATATGTCCGTCTGTAGTTTTTAAAAAATATCTCCTCCGCACTACTTTGGGTGTCCGATAAATTTAACCTTGTAGTATTGTTTCCCATGCAATAGCAAATTAACCCAAATTAAATTTGTATTTTCGAACATTTCTATACATTTTCTTTTATTCTGTTGATTGATTGATTGATTGATTTAAACGTAATTATTTATAAACGTGATACATTTATGAAACACCCCTTCACCCCCCACCCCACCCCACACCCCACACACACATACAAAGTAAAGGTGGATGTCGGCGAAAGCTACCCTAGTTGGTCTACTTTTGTAAAGAGAATAATATTCCTCTTTTAAACCACCTTTCAAAATTTTGGAAATATTCTTGAAATCCCATATAGCTTTTAGAATTTTGCAATAAGAATTAAAAACCCTTATATTCCCAGGACAAAATAAACCCCATTATTTTCAGGCTCGTAGTATATCGGGGGGGGGGCTAATTTGTTTTTTTTTTTTACATGTTATCAAAATATGAGTTTTATCTATACGTTAGAAGTACATCGATCTATACTTTACATAGTCGATCTCCTCGAGAAACAATTCATTTTACTAATTTATAGTATATAGGTCCCTATTACAACTGATAAATAATTCTCCAGTAAGAAGTGTTTTTCACTTGATTTTAGCACAAAAAGTTTTTTTTAATTATTCAACCCGGGGGGGGGGGAGGGGGGGGGGCGTCCGGGCCCTGGGTCCGCGTTTGACTCCAATAATCCTGGATCCACCATCAAAATCACAATTAAGGAAAAGACAACTCTCATCAACGAATGAAAAAATACAATGTGAAATACTATCTATGTTTTGATAGACTTAACAACATTTTGTAAACTTACCTTAAACTTTTTTCTGCTAAACTTTTGCACACAAAATGTCTAGAAGGCATAAAACAGATTTATGTAATTTACTCAATTAATCTCTAAATACAAAACCAATTCTGTACATAATGTTTTTTTCCGTGATGTTAATTATGAAATATTCTACGTATTAAGGCATCATTTTTTCATCTCAAGTCCGTCTGAAACACAACTGTTAAGTAAATGGCAAAACATTTTAACACCTCAAAAGGGTCACGAGGGCCTGACTTTTACGGAAATACGCAGTGCGCCATCATATTCTAATTTTACCTGATAATTTTCAACCAATCAGCAAGCCTGTAACAAACAGCGCCGCCATTTTCGATTTCAAAGGATCAAAAATGAAAACATTATGCGTGTTTACTTTCTAGATTTTTAGAAATCTTTTTAAATGATTTGTAAGAAGTACAAATGTGAATTTGGCATGTTAAAGACATTTTCATTATCATGCATTTAAGTGCGCTTTAAAAAGATTGGAGGCCGGAAGGAGTGACATGCTTCGATTTAGAAAGGTTGACAGAATAGTCGAAGCAGTTTTGAAAGTTTTACATTTTTGGATCTTGTTATTGTAAGTTTGAAGGTTATCAAAAGAGATAAATAATGCATTAATACAGTTTTATGTAATTTCTTGGTGTTGTGACATACGAATACGAAACTGCCCATTATGGCATATCTTCAAACATTTTCCTCAGATATTGATAGCCAAAATTTTAAAAAAAAGTTTTAGACTAATATGTTGACGGTGCGACCGCTAGAGCGACCTGCAAACTCTTCTATTGTTTTTTAAAATTTAGATCGAGCTCGTCAAACCGCACGTGACAGTTGGTGCGTCTAGACTCTGACGTCACATGACGTTGTCAATCTCCCATGCAGAGTTGTCGTTCGTTCCTTTCTCAGACACCTCTACAATGGGTTCATGTCAAGATTCTTTTTTACGAAACGTATAAAACATGACTTTTGCAGAATAGTTTCAAATTTAATTAATAGTTCTGGATTGATTTAGTAAATATCTATCTCAAAACTAAGACATAAGCATAGAAATTGAACTATAATGAATTAAAACAAACGCAATGTATGAGCCGATGGTAGAGAGTGATGACGTCGTATGTAAGTTACAAATACCAAGAAAAAACTGAACAGTGCTGAAAGTTAATGAAAAAAGTTACGTTTACTATTTATCTTCAATATGTATCCATTTAATCAATGCGCGTAAACTTTTTGTTGAACATTTGTTGTCATTCTCACAAGAACGCAGCTTTGCTAAGTGATGCATTGTGGGTCAAAATTACTGCAGCAAAAAATTTTAAAGAATGAATGTGCGGTAGTCCGGAATTTTCTCTCGCCCAGGCGTTGTCGTTAGAGCTCGCAGTTACGAGCGTTGCTTTGCGACGCTCGCTGCGCTCGCTATAAAATTATATCCATTTTGGCGAGTGGTCCCAACCTGCCCATTTTTTTCACTTTTTTATTTTTAAATTTTAATGTGTCAGCTCCTTATTCTGTTACTCTAGAGCAGATGCTCTAACCACTGCTCCCTGTAGGCAACTATTTTCAGTGTTAAAAAATTTGAAATGCCAAGATCATTTGAACTCATGCATGCTTTATCAATACGTTATATTTCCATTATGGAACTAACTGGGACCGCATGGCGGACAAAACATACAAATCTCAATCCAATTTTAAAAGTTATACATATTTGTCATTCCGATTAAAGAAAATATAAACTAATAGACATATACATGTAAGAGAGCAAGCAGTCTAAACTCTAATTAAAAATAAATGTTACATACGCTCGCATTCTCGCTACACTACAATGTAACATCTAACAACATCCCATAAAGGGTCACGTCAGATGTCAAATTCTAAACAACTCTAGACTTATTCCCTTCAACAAATATACGATGATTTTGCAGTGACGATTTGATTGAATGATAAATTGAACCTCTGACGTGACCCTCTTGGGATGTTGTTAGATGTTAGTGTAGCGAGTATGCTAGCAGACCTAACATCTGTTTTAATTAGATTGGAGAGCGAGAACCCTATTTACCCTGGTAATGCATCACCCGTTGATAAAAAATACGACATGTGCATTGTATGATAGATACATACGATAAACAATAGATAAAAATTAATATTGTCGTTTCTACTCTTGAAGCATATAAAGTCCAGAACAATCAAATGATTAATTTGACTTTTGTTAGGATTATTTCCGATTTGTTCACCAACATCCACCATATTAGAGAGGTTTAGCAAACCAACCTGTACGCATACGTGTACTTGTAGCACCAGATATATGTGCATTACGTCATCACTTTTGCTAATGACAAATTTCTACACGTATCTTCTTACGCAAATTACGTGAACATAGCCAAGTACACGTAAGTTAAAACTTGTAGCGTATAATTCTTTAACTGCTGTTTATTTTTCAAAAGTGTGCGTTTTTCTGAAACCTGAATATATAATGCAAATACTGATATAAGAACTGAATGTCAGTAATTGAAAAATATTAATTTATAGGGAGTTAAAATTACAACATCTTGATTTTCGAACAAGACTTCGACCGATTAAAAATATAAGAAATCTGTACAATCTTTATCTCATAATTACAGGCATATATTTATGTAGAATGGTGTTATACGTATTAAAATTATTGCTTTTGCGGATGATTTTTAAATGTAAACCACTTTTACATTTAAAAACTTACAAGT
>NW_026937697.1:0-8214 GCF_032062105.1 Saccostrea cuccullata
CTGTATCGTTGACATAACCCCGCCAGTGTTCTCTCCACCAATACAGCTCACCTATAATAATGGACATCTTATAGCTGTTTGGAATTTAAGCAGTTTTACAGATGCGGAGGATTCTTTTTCTCCTTCAGTTCAATGTGCTGTCGGTAAGTCGCCTTTTGTTTAAGCACTTGCAATCCACAATACCGAGTACTTAAAAATTTCTTTAAAATCTCAAAAAAAATCTTTTTAATATCTTGCAGGCCATACTCCCAGGGGCACACAGATTCAGACTTATTTACCACCACAGGCAGGTGATAGTTGTATTTTGACAGAACCACCGACATGTACAGCTATCCCAATTAATGACATTGAGTGGGAACTCCATGGTAACCACACGTACTACGTCACAATTAAAGCAGAAAACACTGCTGGTATCTCTGCATTTGGTGTTTCGGAACCTTATATTCATAATGTGCAGCTTCCAACAACTGGAATTGTTATGGATATTTTGGTATTTTATTATATGATATCATAATTTTGATTTCTGCAAAAGATTCATATATTATTGGGATTTTTACTTCGATGTGTATTACGTTAATAAGTTATTAAACAAATGATTATAACATCATGGCCTTTAAAGTAAGACTAAAAATAGTGTATAGTAAGTAACAATCTTGATTATTTTTATATTTAAAAGAGAATTATCAAATAGCTTTGTTTTCACTTCTAGAACAACACGGAAAATCGTTTTATCGTGAGTATCTAATTGATATGATTATTGTTTGCATTATTAAACATCATTCATAAAGTACTCTTAAAGCAGCTGAGGACATTACAATTTTTTGTGGATAAAAAGTACAATAATGTGTTTAAATTTTCGATTCAACAAATAGGACGTAGAAGATGTTGATTATACGTCTTCAGAAAATACCCTTTCTGCAAGATGGACAGGATTTTCTCATGCATACCTTGATGTAACGTACAAATTTCAAGTAGGAACATTGGCTGGTGCTGCGGATGTTGTTCCACAAAGAGAAGTCGGGAAGAATAATTCCCATACTGAAAGGGGACTTTCTTTGATATTTTTCAAGGTAGAGTTTATTTTTTGCACTTCAAAGATTTTTCTTCCTTATGTTGTGCCCCACTTGACATTATTATATGTATATTTTACAGACACACTACGTTACCGTAACCGCTGTGACGTCTGCTGGAAGCGTTGAGGTGACCTCAGATGGAATAACAGTTGTTCAAGAAAATGCCATTTTGTCTGGCATATCTGTCATTGATGGAGAACCATGCAATATGTCAGGTATATGAGTATGTAATGTATACATTTACTTCTTAATATAAACATGCTATTTATCTTTTGAAAAATATTCTCGAGTTTGGATGATTGTGTCATTCCTGTATTGTTGTGAAACCTATTTAAAGTTTTTTTTCTGAGAAAAAGATGATATGAAAAAGAAACATTTCTTTGAATATTTCAGAACGACAAACATCTCAAACTGTACTTCAAAACGACTGGGTAGGTTATTAGCTTTGTAGAATGTATTTGATTTTATTCAACATAACGAAGGTTACTGTTATCATAATCATTAAATGATTTATTACATATTTTGATTGTTTGTTAGGATGTAGGCGTAAATTGCACGAACGAAACCGACTTTCAGTCTTCTACTGACACTTTAAATGCCTACTGGACAATCCCAGAAGAAACTTTATTCTTCGTCCCAGATACGTATTATTCCATCGAAAGAAAATCCCCGTACGGTGGTAAGTTGTATGCAAAGTTTGACATAATTAAATCATAAAAAACGTTGACGACAAATAGATTGATGAAAAGAAGGTTACGTAGTTGCTTATGCTGTTAGTTTATCTTATTACTTGGTGTTATAAAAACAGTACAAATTTTATTGAAATCTGTCTAATATACAAAATATATTTTTAGACGATTGGAGTATCTTTCAAGACTACACATACAATCACGGGCACCAGGAAGCACATGTTACTGGGCTCTCGTTAGAACCTGGTAAAATGTATCGCTTTGTATTAAAATTCTGTGCTGGGAAGATATGTTACTTGCCGCACCATAGCAACGGTGTCGTTATACTAGCTAATCCACCCGAACCTGGTGCTATAACAGTTGTTCACGAAAATTCATCTTTAACTGAAAAGGTAAACCCTATCCTTCTAAAGCAGCAAGATTTTTATTTGCCATAAGTAATTTATAGTACTCTGAAATTTTTTGAAAGCAAAATCTACTAGCTTTTTCGGAAAAAATAATTGTACAGAAGAAAAAGGTTTTACTTTATTCAAAGGAGTTAAGCTTTACAGCATCAATATAAAGCAATTATGTGATTTAATAACCCTGAGGTATATTAAAAGCAATGTAGAGTAACATTTTATTCACTTCATATTCAATATCAGTCTCTTACTCTTTCTTATGTATAATATCTTTTTAAATTAAATATTGAAACCATCACTTAATTTTAGATAAAGGTTACCATGGATATGTTTAGAGACCCGGATATACAAACACTAACGGAAAAATACAGCGTTATGAAAAGATACGAATGGGCCATAACAGACCAATCTGATATGGGTAGACTCCACACCATGTGGCAGGAACTAGAAGAGTTCGATGTCATACCGGGGAAATACAAAGTATCTTCTTCTCTACTTCTCTAAAATCTGAAGAATCTCCTATTTAAAGGTGCATGGACACAGTTTTGAAATTGATATTTTCTGTATAATATTACGACTTATGAATTTTAATAGCATTTTTCACAAAAATAAATTAAAAATCTTATTTCATCTGAAAGTTATTGAAACTTTTGGATCGGTTTGATTGAAACATCCTTCCACTCTCACAAATTTTACTTTTATTTATATTAGTTAGGAAAGGTGGCGATCTTGTTGTGTATTAATGAAAAATATTAAAACATTAATCCAGAAAAATAATTATATTCAGAGTAGAAATGTTAAAAAACAAAACTCCTTCACAAGTATCATCATTCCGAGCTAGGTGTTGTGTACAGAGTTTAGCAAATTGATCACACCCCGTGAAACGTACAGTTTTTGTTGACAGTGCAAGAGCCCTGTTATTGTTGATCTTTACGATTCACCGGGTGCGTTCAATCGTTAAAGTCTGCTCACCACAACTGCATGAACTGACAATATATTGTGTGTATGTTTTGCTTTCGAACATTTCTACTCTGAATTTTCTGGATTATAGTTTAAATATTTTTCATTTATCCACAACATCCTCAATCAAACCCGTCTAAAAATTTGAAGTTTTGACAACTTTTAGATGAAATAAGAGTTTTAATTTATTTTTGTGTGAAATGCTATTAAATTATGTAAGTCGTAATATTATACAGAAAATATTAACTTCAAATCTGTGTCCATGCACCTTTAAAAGAGAGTAATATTTTCAGTATTTCCTGTTTTTCTATCTTTGTTTTGTTATTTAAACTTGTGTAAAATATTGAATAGCTAGTTTAAATATAGAAAGGATTTGAAAGAAATTATAAATCTACATATATTTATTTACGTAGATATTACGAACAAATGAACCATCTGCATTTAGTAAAAATAAAATGACAACAACAGTGTTATCCATCAACTAACAAATCCAGAATTTTTAAGACAATTTATTTGTTATCTAGATTTTTAAAACGATTTCTTGTAGATTGAATTTATCATAATATTGTCCGGAAGTTTGGATGTTTCAAAATGTCGTCGATTAACAGTAAGGGAGTTTAACAAAGCGGGGCTATCCTCAGCAATTTCTGGAGATATCAAGGACTGCAGTGATCCCCTACTGATCACACCAAACATTGTCATTGATGCTGTTGGACTACAAGATCCGAACAGAGGTTAGTCTTCTACCACTTTTTATTGTTAATATTCATTTTCAAAATCTGAAAATAATTTGGTGAATTATTTATATTTTTGACTGAAGAAAAAGCTATGTTTACTTTTCAGATGGATATGGAGAACCAATTTTCATGGAAAGAAATGCTACGTGGCCGTATCCTGATATGGACTATACACCTAACAAGAACTACATATCAGCTGTATGGCCTATTCTTCGATACATTGCATACACAGTGGCTGTTATTAAGGCCCGGAATATAAATGTCACAACTTACTATAAATCCCAGACTCTGTCGTTAGCTAATCCATGTAGTCATCCAAATGCTATCAGATGTGCCAACACTGGTAAGATTTAAGCGTTTATTGTAATATTTACACTTTAATAAAGAGGGAAAAACGTTCATTTCCTCTTAAGTCTAAGCATATTTTTGACAACCCTGAAACACAGATTTAACAATATTATGCAGTTGTACTTCATTATCTAGAATATTATGGATACTAGTTTGTGGAAGTAATTTGCCAGAACCTCATATAATCTCCCTAACAAAATTTCCTTTAGTTAACTACAGTTAAATATAGTAAATACTTTGATACTTTGATTTAATATGAATCTTTACTCTAGAATTTTTTTTCAAGATTTAGAGTCCTTAATATTTCTTACATTACAAAGCAATGATGTATTTTTTAAAATTATAATATGTAATTACTAGTAGTTACCATTTATTTAAGAAATAATCAGATTTTCTTTATGTTGTAGAACTTGATTACCACATTTCTACATCTTTTTATAAAATTAGATCGCGAATTCATCAATATAAAGTTTGGAGACGGTGAGCTTGAGCACGGTCAGCGTTACATTATATGTATTCATACGGAACACACTGAAATACACGACGGACAATCTAGTAGAGTTCTACCGGAAATAAATGCATGCAGTGATGGAGTCGTGGTTGATCTCACTCCTCCATCGAAGGGGAGTGTTTGGATTGGAAAACGTGGACAACAATATCAGGTTTAATTAAAATTGCGAAGACAGTAAAAAGTCATTAGTTGTTAATTGTTTCTGAATGGATTTGTGGCTCAAGTTTGGAGGAAAAGAGTGCTTTGTGTAATCGGTTGAGAATTTGACAGGTAGTAGCATGAATTATGTTTGACATTTTGTAAGGTCTTTTAGATTGCATTTTCATTTTTAGATATCAACAACGGACATGTATGTAACCTGGAATTCTTTTAAGGATGTTGAAGAAATTCAGACAATCTCTCACGTCTCTGGAGTGCAGAATTACCAACTTGGAATTGGTGTGCTTGATTATTTTATTAACTAAATAAATAAAGATATAAGGCATTTGTCGTACTTTTATGAAATTTCTGTTTTCCCGTTTGCATAGGAACCTTTATTGGTGGGAATGACATCACTGCATTCACAGATGTTGGAGTAAGCAATCATAAAGCCATACATGGTCTATCCCTCCAAAGTGGTCACAAGTATTATGCCACAATAAAAGGTGAAATAATAATAAAATCTTACAAGATTTATTCAATTTTCTTTTTTACGCTCAATAATTTTTTTATCCCTCAAATTTCAGCAACTGATTTTGTCAATCGAACTACTATTCAAACATCGTCACCAATTATTGTTGATACCAGTCCTCCCTTAAAATCTGACAATCCTATCACTTTAACTGGACGTCATATTACATCTGTCTCGGAAATAGAAGCATGGTAAAGATATGAATAGTCATTTTGAGTAAACTGGTAAAAAGTTTCAAATAAGATACTTCTAAAAAGACCTTCATTGATGATATAAATCAGAAATGGTTTTGGAGCTAAATTATTTTCCTTCAAGCATTTAAAAAATATTTTTCTAAATACCCTCTATTATAAACAATAGATTTGGAGCTAAATAATTTTCATTTATACTTCCTGGAATAAATATTGAATTGTATGAATGACAATAAGTATGATAAAGATAAGATTATTTTATAATATATTTTAATTGTACTGGTCAGTTGGAAGAATATATTCAGTGACCCGGAGAGTGGTGTAGACTTCTACATGTGGTCTGTAGGTTCCGAGCCCGGGTATTCTGACGTCATGGATTACACCCGTGAGAATGCTGAATGTGGAACAAATGATAAAACTCACAAAATTGCTTTCGAGGAAGGGCACGCATATTATATTAATGTCAAGGTACGTCTAGCAACAGAGATTCCATGTGTATATACAATGTAATTGTACTTGTGATTCTACAAGCATTGTTTTTTAGGCCTTCAATAAAGCCCGCTTGGTGACATCAGCGACCTCTTGGGCCTACACAGTAGACCTATCCCCTCCTTCAGAAGGTTACGTGTTTGAACTTTCGCCTTCAGGAGATAGTAAATTGGACATCGATTACCAAACTGATATAAACAAATTGATGATATTCTGGGAGGGATTTTATGACCCACATTCTTCAATCAAAGAATTCTTTGTCACTGTTGGAACTTGTCATCGCTGTGATGACGTCATCAAACGCCAGAGCGTAGGTCTCGTGACAGGTAAGAAAATCTTAAATGAAATAGTGTATTCAGAGTTATTTGCTCCTTGTAATTTTCGCTTTTTACACTTGCTTAGAATTTTGCCCCCCCCCCCCCCCGTTTTGAATTCGCCCAGTCACAGTTCTGTTTAAGAAAAAATATTGCGTTCTTTGAATTCGCCGCCCCGTTTGAAATTCGTCCACTTGTAAGAAGGGCGACATGGGCGAAAATAAAACGGGCGAAAATATCCTATACACAGTATTAAGATAAACAGTCGCCCGCGTGGCGCAGTGGTAAGGGCGTCTGTTGTAGAATGACGGAATAAGAAAATGATCCCTACATCGTTGGTTCGAATCCAACGCGAGACAGGTCCTTCAAATAAAGACCGTATAAACCATGGTTCTGTATCGCAGTAGATGTTGACACGAAATAGATTTCTCACTGCTTAGTGAGTATGAGTGCATAGTATATGAAAAAAAAAATTGCAGCTCAAAACCGACAAGAGATTGCATCCTTATAGGAGTAAAAAGTCCTTGTGAGTGACGTTAAACAACAAACAAACAATCAAAGCGAAGTGATAAAATTCTAAAGTCAATCGGAAAAATACAAATTGTGAGCAACACGGGCGAATAAAACATCAAAATTACCATGGATGAGTAAGTATACCCCTGTCGACAAGCAATTCACGCCTTGTCATCATCGTGCAAACTGAAAATTTGAAGACTTGCACAAAACACCTAGTCAAAATTCGACTTCAGGATATTAAGACATCTTTTATTAAATGGTATTCTGTAATGAATAATAAGTTGATATGAAAGTTTAAACATCCAGCATTGCTTTGTTATGAACATTATTTCAGAAATGACGGTAGATTATGTCCACTTTGGTTCGGGTTTAACCTACTACACGTCGGTAACAGCCTGTAACACTGCAGAGTTTTGTACCTCAGCTTACTCTGATGGCGTCATCATGGACAATAGTCCTCCAAATGTGGGCGTGGTTACAGATGGAACTTCTGCTAATGATATAGAATACCAGTCAATCAGGTGATAAAATTATTTATGAATATTCATTTATTAAGTATTAAAAGAATCATTCATATGTTTGTTCTTATGTAGAAAACTGACACTTTGAAGGTTTAAGGAACATACTCTGTCAGTCAGTATTTTGATAAAACGATTCTGTTCATCAGAGAAGTTAAAAATCAATCGTATACTAGTAATTTCTAACGGACATTTCTGATAAATCATAAATTATTTTTATTCGTCCATAATACCCTTCTTTGTCATTTAGCTAGTTTCTATGAAATATTAAATACACGCACAATAGTTTTCTTTTAATACTAACTAGTAACTTTCTGTGCACTGATTAGACTTAAATTAAATTAATAACGGTAATTAAAATAATTTTATTTTTTCAAAAAGCGTTTAATTTATGTATTTGAAATCGAATGGTCAACATAGAAAGGTTATATTTCACAAATTCTCTTTACCAAATTTGATTTTAAAAAAAGGAATACTTCAATGCATAAACTAAGATAAATATATTTTTCTTTTAATTTTCTCCAATGACAGAAATTGGATTGGTGCTAAGTGGCATAGTTTCACTGACCCACAGTCTGGAATATCCCATTACGTTTGGTGGGCAGGGACCACGCCGGGGGGTAACGATATTCTTCCGGCAAAAGAAGTCCATTTGGTTGAAGAATCAACTGTGTATAATTTCTCACAGGAACTACCATTATCAAAGCGTATTTTTGTAACAGTTAGAGCATATAACAAAGCGGGTACGTATAATATATATTATATGCTATACATTTTTGTGTAAATATTAATTAGTT
>NW_026937698.1:0-8295 GCF_032062105.1 Saccostrea cuccullata
GTTTTTTGAGCCTTACAAGTCTGACTTTAGAATAGAACACTGCTCTATTTTCTAATACAAGACTTAGCTGACTTTTAATTCTTGACCAATGAAAACCATTTACCCAAAGTTCAATCTATTTTTATAAAACCATACACGTTGGTATATTGAAGAAAACACAGAGTATATTCGAGTAAGATAATGAAAATATCTACAAATACTTCAGATAACCTCCTCCTCCTTGTTAAGAAGTGTGGATGCACTGGTCGGTAAAACTAATTTAAAGTCCTAACTAGTAATCCATTATTTTGTTTAATAATGCACACTATTTATAGTTAAAAACGCATGGCATTTATGTACAAATGTTGTTTATAATATTGTAAGTCTTGCCTTAGCGTGTGGACACGAGAGCCGTACGTCCTGCAAAACGTACGATTTAAGACTTATAAGGCTAGCCTTACCGTGTGTACCGGCCCTTATCCGTAGCTCCAACGGAAGACCTATTCGTTGCTTTGCAACGAGCTCGGCTCTAATTAAAATACTAAAATGCTTATCATCATAATTAATTTGATCATTGTAATCATAATTAATATGTTGTTTAGCAATTTTAAACAAGCTTGCTTTCATTTCATTTCCAACACAATTTTAAATACAAATCAATGAAACCAACATTTAAATTAAAAAAAAATTCTCATTAATTAAGAATTGAATTTTATTTTAATGAACTGACCCGGGTATTTTGTTGTTCAATATTACATATAATTATTAAAAACCATGTATAAACTAAGCATATATAATTATATATTTTAAATAATTTTCATTTTGAATACTGGTAATTATTTGGTAGAGTTCAATTTTTCAACATACATCTGTACATGTATAATCTAATAAAACTTTCAAGAAACCTTTACATTTTAATGCTGTTTTTAATATATATATATATATATATATATATATATATATATATATATATATATATATATATATATATATATATATATATATATATATATATATATATATGATACAAATGATTAAATTATCAAATAATAAAGAAAAATCATATAATAAAGAAAATAAATTGGAGCAGCATTTATTGGATTAATTTCTGTTTCAAAAATGTCGAATGAGAAAAATATTCAGGAGAATTTCTTCTTCTTTTTTTTTAGATTAATTTAATTCACATGATGAAGCTCCCATGTTTTAGCTGTCATTTTACTATGTTTTTTAATCATCAATGTAAAATAAAAAATCTAGACACTGACTGTGAGTTTCACAACAGAGGGTGGCTGAAACAGTCCCTTTGATCAGCTTCCCTTTGATGTGTATACACAGAGCTTCCATGTTAGTTGGAAGTTTCACACAGAGCTACTGTGTTAGTTGGGGCCTTGGAAGTTTCACATCACAAGCTTTTTGTGTAAGTCCAATTCACAGAGTGATTAACAGTCATCTATCATAGCTACTGAATCAGTGATAGAGAGAAGATGGGTTAACTTTTCTTTTGAACAGACATGATCTGTTTCTATATCTGTATTTTATACTTCATTTGTTTTATCCCCAGTGAAGTAATGCAGAAATCAGATGGTAATTTTGAATTTTTTTTTAAATTTAATTACATGCAAATAAAACATGCAGATCAATCCTCAAGCATTGAAATTAATTAAAACTTGCAATTTCTTTTTCAATTTTATTTCTTTCAATTAGTGAAATGTGTTAATTTTAATGTTTGTTGATTGTTTTAAAAGTTCTGCACTTCATTTGATTTTTCCTTCAGAACAGTAGAAATAATTGATTTTTTTTTTACAGAACAGCAGAAAATTTGCCTGTGTCAGAAGTGTGAGGGAAAATGGATTCCCAGATCAACTTTTTACCACCATGAAAGACAGTATGTGAAAAGTATTAATGCCCCGATAGTATCAAAATTCCCATATGATGAGGCTATTTTCACAGATTGTAGATTCCAGCAGCCATTATTTGAAGGATCAACAACTAGCGTGTTAGATGCAGTGACAAAACACATGTACATATTTAGTATGAACCATGGCATGTCAAAATCAGCAGTGTCGGATTCCTTGGCCTGTGAAAAGTCATCACTTCCACAACCTAATTGCCTGCCACAGTCATTCCGAGAAGCCAAAGATTTCATATCGCTACTCCTGATGCCTCTTGGGAAGTATGATGCCTGCGTCAATGACTGCATACTTTACAGGGACTTCAAAGACAAAGAATATTCCAGTTTGCAGAATTGCCCTATCTGTGGTGAACCAAGGAAAAAGAGAGGATTTGTGCAGAAGAAATACACTTACATGCCTTTAGGACCAAGACTGAGTCGCTGGTTTGGGACTTTTAACTTGTGTAAATTGCTTAATTCAAATAGAGGAGTCTCTGCAAATGGAAATCTAAGAGACTTTACCGATTGCAAAGTGTACAAGTCCTGGTTTGAAACTTGAGGGGTCTTCCAAGGACAGCAGGAATGCCATACAGTTCCATTGTCCCTATTCAAAGATGGAGTGAATCCTAATAAACACATGACCAGTCAGAAATCCATGTGGCCTCTCATTCTGACGTGGATCAACCTACCATTTGAAATTCGCCAACTTTTTGGACATATGCTGTTGGTAGGAGTAATTCCAAGTGGAATTAACGGCAGTGAACCAAAGTCCCTGGAGCCATATCTGGAACTTCTAATTGATGAACTTCTTTCACTTTCGGAATTCACGCTGTGTAATGCGTATGAAATTGCACCGATGAATGTGAAAGTGGCGTTACTTCAGTACCTGTGTGATATTCCAGCATATTCCAAAGTGTTTCATCTGGACATGGTGCATTGAGATCTTGTCCGTACTGCCGAGATGTAGGAGAGAATTGTAAACATCTGCACAAGACTATCCATCTCTCAAATCGTAGGTTTCTGGATTCAAATCATCCCCTGAGGTCTGAGGTAGGCTTTGGTAAACGTGGTTGTGAAAGGGAGCAGAAACCAACATCTTATACATGTGAAGAGGAAGCTGAGCTGCGCAAAGAGTTTGAGCTGAAAAGAAATAAATCCCAGAAAGCTAAACACCAGAAAGAAACCGGTCTAAAGGAGAATACTCCCTTCAGAAACTTCTGTACCACAATAGGATGCAGCAGATGCAACACCAGACGGGATGCACACCTTTGCAGACTTTGTAAATCATGTTTTAGAAATGTTGACTGGAAAACTGAATTCAGAGAAAGTCTTACATTGTGAACATTCATATGCACGATTTACAGACATCGTAGTAGACGACGAGCAGCTGGAAAGTAGGCCAAAGAAAAAGAAGACTGACAAGACTCAAACTTCACGCCAAGACAGTTCACAAACAATTCCATGGGAACTTACAAAGAAGCAGATTAAGGAAGCTGACAAGAGGGCCTGTGAAATAGTATACAGACAAGCTAATGGGATTACACCTGGGCCACATTTCTCCAAACCCTGGACATTGAGAACTATGAGTTCCAAGTTACAGGTAATAATTTACAGCTTGTAATTGTGAAGTTACTTATTATCTTAGCCAATGTTTTTTTAAATATTATAAAATATATGCATGGTCGTTAAAGTAGCAAGGACGTCATTTTCAGTTTTTATCCTTTTTTATGTAAATAATGTAATGAACATTCAATATTAGTTTATATATATTAATCATTGTTTTATGGAATTTTTTTTTATAGAAATGCAAAATGCAGATTAATATTCTGTGTGTTCATTTACAGATCCTTTGATTAATACAATGGTGTCTTTTTTTAGTTTGTGACTACTGGTGGGCTTCAGTGGTGTATCAGAGGATTTTTACCTCCAAAGCAAGAAGGAACTCTTTTCTTTGTATTTGATACCCTGAAGAGAGTTATCTCCCCATCCATTCATCAAGCAGCCATTGAACAGTTGCAGATTGATGTTCATCATGCTCTGTGTCTAGTGGAGAGGGATTTCCCACTGTCACTCCAGGTAACATTTGCAAATTGAATTTTAAACTCGGATATTTATTTGTTCACTGTAATCCATCAAATAATTTTTTGTTGGAAATCTTATGACAGTCTTAAACAGTGCAGGTACTTTTAAAAAATTATAGAGAGTCAACTTATATGGCAATTATTTATGTATCAGCTTAATGAAAATTTTCTTATCATTTCAGAATTTGACTACACATCTTATACATCACATCGTGGATGGTCTAGAAGAGTTTAGCCCAGTTTATGGTCGTTGGCTGTTTCCCTACGAAATGGCTAATGGATGGATTTGTTCACCGTCAATGCTTAGAAAGGGTGTCGAGGAGTCAACTGTGATGGAAACATATGTAGTAAGTTTAATTAAGTATAATTACTATTTTTCCAAAGAAAATTACTGTTAAATGTAATCAGGTTAATAGTGTTTCTTTGTTGATCAATTCACAGGATGTTTGCATATACATAGTAAGTTCAGTGATGGCAGAATTTTCTAATTTTTTTAGCTCTTTTTCAGAAATATTTTTAAATTTTTAGTAATGAAATACAGATTCCTCAATGTCATGATAGAATAATTAAGAGTCAAATGGACTGTGTATTAATTTATTATGAAACTTTTGTGAGAAAATGTTTAATTTCTTACTTCTCGTAGCTTCTGTATCTTACCTGTAATGTTTTTGTTTTCATCTTTTGAAAAACTCATAATTTGCATTGTATTATGAAAGGTTTCTTTTTCTTCACAATTTTCATTCTTTATTTCAGATTTATGACTTGTGTGTTCACATGGTGTTGTCTCAACGCTTCAAGCCTTCCGAGATATTTAACTGTGACAACAAACTTACTCACCTTTCAGAGAAAATTGCATCTGAGTACAGTGAGTCCCCAACATTGGAGCCACAACCGTTGTCGCCACCGC
Source organism: Saccostrea cuccullata (assembly GCF_032062105.1). Classification (NCBI taxonomy): domain Eukaryota; kingdom Metazoa; phylum Mollusca; class Bivalvia; order Ostreida; family Ostreidae; genus Saccostrea; species Saccostrea cuccullata. The sequence continues at coordinate 4,859 of NW_026937698.1, forward strand.
CACCAATCAGCAACAAAACTCGGCAATTGACTCCACAGATGAGCCAACACATGATGACATTCTACAAATGCGCCCTGAACATCAACATCTTGAACTTTGATGAATTTGTGGTAGAAAATGACAAAAGCTGTGACTTTGTGGACATTAATGGACGGTGCCAAAAATTCATTGCTAAGGGTTTTAAAAGAAGAAAGACTTCTATTGTGAAAGTTCCTTGCTCAAATGGGACCCAGTTCGGAGAAATCAATTCGTTTCTTCAGCATCGTGTGAACAGAGCTACTCATCATTTGGTTGTATTGGACGTATTTCCCCTTGCTGACAATGATAAAGGACATTTTCATTTCCATTCAATCACCTTGTGTCAGAGACTTGTCCACCTTAGTGCTGTAAGCAGACCTTTAGCACATGTAAAGACAGCAGAGGGTGTCCTGTGGGTGTTGGAAGAAGGCTGACTTTCTGTATTATATGACTGTCAAGATCTGAGTTGATACATCATCTAAGTATGTGTTATTAACAACTTAAGCTTAAAGTGTCTAATGATATACTATTGAAATATCTGTCATGATGTATTGATGTAGCAAGTATGTGTTTGGACCTCATAGTCATCTATTTCCCTTTATTTGTGTATATGAACATTTAAACGTCCTGCAAGGCTATTTTTGTTCAGTACAATTTATACACTAATGTACCTATTCTAAGAGCATACAGCAATATGTCATCAAAAAGTCCTTCCATAAAATCTATAAAGGAGTTACTTTGTATTATTAAGAACAAAGGGCGGTATTGCCCAAAATATGCCGCGTTTCATAGCTGCTCCATTCAAAACATTCTAAAAAGCCTAGGATTTCTTAAATTAAATGGTATATAATTTATATACATGACTCAAATGTATGCATTGAAAAAATAACGCTCAATACTGCACCTTTTATCGCAGAACGTCGAGATTTTACGAAAAAATCCAGACGCGACGTCATTACTTTAACATGCTAGCTAGGCGTCATCTGAAATCGCACACCGGGTCTGCAATAAGGTCAATGTTAAGAAGTTTCTGTTGTTTTTAATATTTTATTTATTCATTTATTAATTTAATATCTTTAAATTTTATCATGATAATCCTCGCTCTGAGGGCATCTAAGCTCTAGTTGATTGCATAAAAACGAAAGTCTAACAGAATTAAGGTGAAAATAGGAAATGCTAGAAATAGTATATCGTCTATTCTGTGGTAGTTCGGCTTACGTATAACAGTTGTGTTGCAGTGGTTATGGTTAAAAAAACAATATCAACCAGTTCTATATTTGCTAAATAAAATGAAAAATAAATTTTTACATTAGCTTTAGGAAGGGGGAAAGATAAGTAATAGTTTTAGCTTTATCGTTTACGTTTCATTCCGGCGCCACAGCACCGCTTCTTTATTAATTTGAAATTAGCATTTATAACTTGCCATCAAATCCAATTTGTTTTTGTATAGCATTATCAGTATTTCTAATGAAATGGGCGTGATGTTTTTCTTTACTGAAAATCTTTAACAAATCTTAACTAGATGCTGTCGTGAGACAATAATACCCGCACTAAGGTGTTTGCCTCTAAATACACGCTCCTACATATTGGTCGGCTTTCCAAGAAAAAAGTCAAAATAATTCTATATAATTTACATGTATTCATCAAATTGAGTATGAAATTCTCCCTGTGACCTATAACTCAGAACCTCTTATATTTATTTTACATGCTTAATTATTATATACCAGTTTGAATTCTATTAATGATGTAAATTAATTTTATAAATGTTGTGCTCATAATAGGACCTTTTTAAATTTACTAATCCCCCCCCCCCTCGACACCACAATCACACAGCACATACTTTTTGGAATAGGCTAGATGGAACAGTTTTGTTAAAACATCGTTTGTTATGAATTAATTTAAAATTTGTTCTTGACTATACATGTTAAAATGTAAATTCTACATCACATCACGTTGCGTCACCCATTATCATATTTTTAGATTACTCCTTTCCACCTCGGTCATTCCCCCTTATTCTGATAAGGTGAGGGAAACGACGACACGAAGGTTTGCCAATGGAATAGCATTTGAACATGCTGCATTCATTTTGTGTTACAATGCGATTATATTTCATGAAGTTGACAAGACCTATGGAGGTCGGTAAGTTCAAGTTTAAGTATAGAAGGGGGTAAAAAAAAAACCAAACAAACGATTAGGTTAAAGTTCAAAAAAGGTCAAAGATCATCGCATGACACACTAGACGAATTTCATATTGTGAAGTTATCTCCCATTGTCGATGTGACATTTCAGATACTGCCAATACTGGTGCGAATCCAGAATTTTTTTTTGGGGAGTAGGGAGGGGGGGGGGGTTCACATCTCAGTCAAAAAATTTCACCCCAGAATTTCCTGACAAGCAGGAAAAAAAAACTGAAAACAAATAAACAAAATAAAAACAATGATAGTGGGGTCAATGCTTTCTAAGTTAGGGGGAGGATGTTTAAAGTCATTCTTTATTTGCTTCAGTATATAGTCTTGTTTAAATAACAAAGCAAATTCCACGTCTGTCGTGACGTGTCGTCCATCAGTTTGTCTGAAAACTTATTACATTTTTTAACTTCTCTAGAACCACTGGGCCAATTTTACCCAATTCATAAAGAAATATGTACATTTGTATGTCAGACTGTCCATCTGTCTCAGTAAATTTAACCTTGGTCATCACGGTCATATCTATTGAATGAGAAGAGACAAGGCATTCATATTAAACTTATGTACTCATGTACTTGAGTATTTACCTGTGAGAAAGGCATGTATTTTTTCTTACATGTGACCTAGAAGTTTGACCTACTTGCAAAAAAATTAAATTGTTATAAATTCATCATTTTGAAAGAGAAAAGTTAGGGCATTCATATTATAATGCATGTATATTATTACCTGTGATAAAACCTTTCCAAATGAATCATAACTTTTACTCTGTGACCTTGACCTTTAAGCCTAACCTACTTTTCAAAAATGTTGCATTTGCTTATAACTTTTGATTGAGATGAGATACGACTCTCACATTTGACATGTACATTAATTACTTATAAGAATTCAAGGTGTTTCCCAGCATGCGATGCTTTTTTACCCCTTGACGTTGATGTTTTAAATAATTTTCAAAATATTTAACTCTCCTAAAAAATGATTAGGCTTCTGACTAACATTAAGGAGGACTTGAGGAAAGACAGGACTTTTTGCCCCAAAAAGTCTTTTTTAACCCCCATTTGACCCCCCGGGGAAAAAAAAAATTACAAACCTTACTGCACATCTACATGACACCACCAACCATCTCCCAAAAGATGATTAGGCTACTGTGTAAAATGTAGGAGAAGATCCGGGGAAAACAGGACTTTTTGCATAAAAACACCATTTGTTACCCCCCATTTGACCCCCGGGGGAAAA
>NW_026937699.1:0-8169 GCF_032062105.1 Saccostrea cuccullata
TTTTAATTAAAAATATCATAATGGGTGACGCAACGTGATGTAATGTAGAAATTTACGTGTTCACATGTATAGTACAAGAACAAATTTTAAATTAATTCATTACAAACGATATTAAATTTTAACAAACCTTTTCCATCTAGCCTATTCTAAAAAGTATGTGCTGTGTGATTGTGGTGTCGAGGAGGGGGGGGGGGGTAGTAAATTTAAAAAGGTCCTATTATGAGCAAAACATATATCAAAATCTTATTTCAGATCCAGAATTTTTTCCGGGGGGGGGGGGGGGGGGGTCTACCTCAGTGAAAAAAATCCTATCCCAAAAATTGACAAAAAAAACCCTAAAGTAAACCTGTACTTAAACGTCAAAAACCTATATCGTGGAGGTGGGTGGGGGTAGTTACCAGAATACTACTATTGCCGCAAATGTTTAACTTTTCATACCTATTTTACACATATTCGTTTTACCAGGGGGGGGGGATCTGCATTTTCCAAGGGGGTCCATTGTAACTTTTTCCTTGTTTTAGTGTATACATTTTTTAACCTTGTAATTCCAGGGGGGTCCTGACGACCCCCCCCCCCCGACAGATCCGTGCAGTTTATTTCTTTTTATATCAAATGACAAGGTTTTATAAGTTCGAAATTATTTTAGTCAAACTTTTTCATAATATACCAATATTTTTTGCTATCAGAAAAAAGCGTTTATGAACTTTTAACCCCTTATTATAGGGGCCAGCCCCTTTTCGTTAATCAAATATGAAAGCTCTCGTAATTACCCACAACTTTTGTTCTATATTTCTTACCAAATTATTCTCGGGTTAAAAGTTATTACACAAAAAGTAGCAAAAATTCAAAGAAAAAAAATTACTAAAATTTGCAGGTTTATAGCTTCCAAACTTTAAGAAATCAGCTATATAAATTTATCGTTGTGCACATCTACAATGTATTGGCTACAAGTTCTCCAACTTTCGTGTAAATATCTTATGTCGTTTTTGAGATTTTCAGTGGAAACGAGACATCAAAAATTTTCAATTAAAGGGCAATAACTCAGAAATAAAGGCATGCATAAAAAACTGAAAACAGGTTTAAATAGGTTAACTACAAGCTATCTATCCTGAAAATTTCATAACGATCAGTCCAAAGGTCTTTGAGTAATCGCCTGTCAAAAGTCGAGCGGGAAAAAAAAGAATAATAAGAAACAATAGAATAACAGTAGGGTCTTCCGAAGGAAGCAGAAGACCCTAATAATCTTACCAACAGAATCAGTAGAAGATCTACCGTTGGGAACGGAAGACCTTAACAAGACAAAAACAATATACGCCTCCCATCTATCGATCAAGGCGCATAAAAAGTACATCTCCGCAAAAGAAGCATAAGCCCTGCTTAATCATAATCATTTGCATGTATTGAATTTCTTAGAACCTGAAGTGTAGTTTTATTTTTTCCCAACTGAACATAGGGTATAATTGGGTCAAAATGGTGGATCAAACTTTTACCAATCTTTGTAAATCTCCTTTTGAAGAACATCAAAATCATGAAAAGTCATATTAAACTGTAAATATCGAGGTTCAGTTTGTGTATTTTCGAGCGTTGTTGAACTCTTCGGGGGGAAATGGGTTCATCTTAGTGAATCATAGTTTAATAAACGAATTTAAGATGAAAATATCATTTAATCTGAGGAAACAAAGTCATAGAAAGTTACATGAGTCTTTTAATGTCCTCAAGTAATGTTAATACTTTTTATGTCCCTTCAATGTAGGATGAGAAAAAATAGGAGATACATGTATGTAGAAGTTTCGTAATTTTTTATGCGCCCGGATAGATGATCCAAGCATATATTGTTTTTGTCCTGTCTGTTTGTCTGTTTATCTGTTTGTCTTGTTTTTACCCAAACTTATGATTGATGATTTATATGAATATTTATATATCAAAAATCCAGAAGACAATTGATTTATTTCAGTCCCTCTCCTCGGGATTAAGGTTCTAATATGAGTTGTATAATTTACTTTACATTTTCTTTGAAATTCTACAGTAGGACAGAAGGCGCATGTTCTTTAAGTCATATGGTACGAATACATGCTAAGTTGCACTCAATGAACATATAGACTTTGAATTTATTTCTAAGGGGCATGAAAAGGATAATTAAAAAAAAAATCATAAGTTTACACTGTTAAAAAAGGCGAAAATCTTCAAAACATGAAAAAGGCCACGATTGGTTTTCATGCAAAAACACACCCCTAAATTCACGTTCTTAACTCTATTGAGCTTATTATAAGACTCAAACTGCTACTGGATAGTCATCTATGTGGTGGGCAAATTACGTAAACTCTTAAATTACCACTGACAATTTTTGCGTTCTTTTTCAATTTACAGAATTAAATATTTTTTACATACACATTTTAACATCACATTTTGCAAATATGTCCGCTACTATCATTTTTTTCAAAGAAGCACTAATACATGTATTTCCATTAACTAATTGTATGGATAATTAATAAGTATTGTTAATTAATAAGAAAAAATACAGTGGATATTTTTTTTTAATTCTTCCAAAATAAATTGATTTAAATAGATATGAAATGCAAGTATGACAAAAATCTGGATTTCGTCTACAATCATGCATGTATATATTTCCAAGCTGACGTAATTCAACGCAACTGTACAATTAAAGATGCTTCAAATTTGTACAAAATGACTATGTACATATTACATAAAAACATTACAATTGTATAAAAGTGTGCAGTGTATTATATTATTTTTTTTATGAACTGTACTGTATAATTTATATCGCCAGTCTTGGAAATGCTGTGTTTATTAATTTCATAGTACATAAAAAATCTTTTTGTTTTAAAAATAAATTAAAAACGTCGTTCATTTGGATTTGTAAAGTAATGATAGCTTTGAAAACTCCATGAAATTTTTTTGTTATTATATTTGTTTCATTTCAGGCAAATATCATAATCATTCTGAAGACCACAGAAGTTTTCTCTACAGTTTACTGTTGTGTGACAAGTACACTTCTGTTGTAAATAGAGATTCAAGTCAAATCAAGTCAATGTTAGAAAGATGTGTGAACGGTTTTTTGAAAAACTCTCTCCGTCTAATGATATTGAGGTAAAACAGCTCCAGCACGTGGTAATCGAAACCCAGTATGATGAGGTAACGTTTGTGTCAGACGACATCCGACATGACGTCATGTACGCCTTTGTTATGGAGTGTCTGGTAGAGGACAGTGATCTGGAGTTTTTCCTGACCACGGCGTCACGTGACGTGATATCAGAATACTGCCGGTCCTGGGATTATAAGAGGAGTGAGGGAGGGATCTCTGTATGTACCGTATAGGCCGGAGAAATATGCCGACCTCTTCATAGACAAACTACAGCTGGACATCATCACACACTGTACCGTGTCTGACGGGGGGATTCATGAACAGATCAGTAAACGTTGTAAGTATTTTTAAAAGACAATTTTTTTCCATATGCCAAGTTTAACCAATATGAAAAAAGCACTGGTCGCATATTTTGGGAATTATAGCACAGGTAAAATTCATGCAGCTGTATTGCTCCAGCTGTATTATATTAAACAATATATTTAACTCGTAAATTAAATCATTATATAACGTAACCCCTCGACACTCTCAAGTTTACAATTTCATGTTTACACAAACACTGCTCTCATCTTAACATTTCAGGAAAAAACTCCAGATCACTGTATCACCCCTACTTTAGTTATTGTGATTTAGATTTAGATTCAAGACACGTGGTTTATGTTGGATCTATTCAAAGATTATAAGATATAACCGGTTTTATAAATAAAATGGGTAGTAAACATGATATTGCTATAGCCTGTTTCTTTTGAAAACATGTCCTGTAATAAATTTTTCCTGACCTTTTTGAAAGACTTTCATGATTTTCAACTGACAAAGCGTGGCTTGAGGAGATGTGTAAAAATATGATGCATCATATTTTTGGCGAAAATTAGAGCTCACTATAGTGACCGATTCGCTGGTAAAAAAATGTACATTATCATCTACACTGACAAACATTTGTTTGCCTTATATGGCTATTGGTATGCTATCATTCCAATAACAGCATGTCACTTTGCTTGATCGACCGTGGTAAAAATTTCACAAATTGATTACCATACCGTTCATTGATTGGATGTTTAATTTGAATTTTAAATCAATACTATTTTGCATATAAAAAGCAAACGCAACAATGCCCCTATAACACTGACCAATGGTATTGATTGATTGTTTTCCAGCGCGGATTTTGTAGCCACTGGAAACACATGGTGAGTCAAAGGCCGTTTACGGTCACAAAAAGCACGTGCCATATTTCTTCTGATTTGACCGAATGGAATTAATTTTGATACCAATGAATATATTTAAAACATATCATAAGTAAGGCTATATTTTGTAACTATATAATTAGTAAATTATATTGTATATAGCGATCAATTCCATTTTTATATTAAAGGATAAACCTTGCTTTGCCTGTCCACATGTGATTATTGTTTACTGCATTCCCGCGAACAATCATTCAGTACGATTGGTCAGTATTGTAAGTGGCATTGCTGGGTTCTATATTTCATACGCAAAGTAGTATTGCTTTCATTGAAATCAAATATCCAATCGATGGGATATATGGTAATCAACATGGAAACTTTACCACGCTCGGTTAAGCAAAGTGACACGCTGAAATTTGGGAAATTTTTTAAATTTGGTACAAAATCAACAGCAACTGACCAATCGTTGAATGAATAGCATCGTTTACAAAAAATACATGTTTACATTTTACTTCGAGCACGAAGTTCAGGTCAATGTATGATCATGTTAATAGACTGCAAAATAAGAAGAAAATGTTCTTACGAACAAAATACAAAAATAAGAAACTAAGAAAGATGTTACGGGCGTGTTTAATTTTTTTTTAAATGGAAATAAATATGTTTAATAAAGTGTAGTTAAAGTCTACCTTAGAACACCAGCGCTTCAAGGGTAAGGACAACAAGTTACATCTCTTATGTATTTAAATGGACAAAATTTTGTTTAGTTCGTGATCACGTGTATGGCACGCCAAATTAAAAAAAAATAGAAAAACATAGTTTCACAGTCCGCAGCACAGTTAAGGTTACGAATGGAAATATCGGCGATTTTTTAAGATAAAAAATACATACTTTATTAGGATGGGCGAATCTTTTTAGGAATTCTCTGATATAAAAAAAATGTAATGTGGTTTAAATCTACATGTTGGGGACATTTAGATTTTTTATTTAGACTTGTCATGTGATGTTGACGTCACAGTTTTTGACAATTATACTTGCAGTTTAGAGGTCATCTATAAATTTCAATATTGCAAGGGCATAACCAAGCTAAAAATCTTAGTTTATTTTATAATCCTTTTCAACACTATACGTAGTTTGTGAAAAGTGCTGCGAACCTATATAGATTCCCTTTTTTAATTGGTAAAATTTAATTTGTTGGACGGCAGGTTAATATTTTGCTGGTCAACTACATTAAATATAGATATAATTAATTTATTTGCAAGATTTCAAGTGGTTCGCAGCACTTTTCAAATATCTTAATGCTTCTTGAGGTTATGTGTAAAATTTTAACAAGATACATCGAGGGTATGCCCTTGCAATAAATCATTTATTAGGGCCCTTCCATTACTTTTTCAATAATCTGCATACAAACACACAACAGTATCGCCTGTCTGATAAATGCACGTACAGTTTTAAAAAAAATACTAACATAAACATCGCATCCAAGTTAATGGCTTTTTTTTTCCGCAAATAATATTTTATTTGAAAACAAAAGACATTTTTCATTGTACAAAATGTGACTTGATCAGCCTCTGACAGTGTAAAAACTGCGTCATTTTTGCGAGATGACGTCACATTGACAAGTGCATTGCGATCGATGCATCGTTTAAATACTGTTGTGTGGGATTTAACAAACGACAAAACTGCATGTAATAGTAAGTTTGTATGTAGTATACCGCTTTCCAGCTGTTTGAAATAGCAAATAATTTCATTTTGTGGTATTTTGGAAGACCTCATATTATGCGTGACGTCATAGTAAACATTTCCCAAAATTAGGCCCCGCCTCCTTACTGTAACCTTAACTGTGCTGCGTCGATAAACTAGGTTTATCGGTTGTAAACTATAATTTACGGACTGTAAACTATAGTTAACGACGTTAATATATTTTTAGTCTGTAAACCATAGTTAACGCGATAATCAATGTTTCACAACCGTAAACTATACTTTACACCGAAAACAATCATTTGCAATTGCAAAACATAGATTATCTGATAAATACAGTTTCACGATTTGTAAACTTAGTTTACTACTCTTAACTATTTAACTGTTAACTGATAAATATATTTTCATTTGTGAAACTATGGTTAACAATTTAACTATAGTTAACTGTTAACTGATAAATATAGTTCCGATTTGTGAAACTATGATTAACAATTCTTAACTATAGTTTGCGATTGTAAACTATAGTTTACAAACGTGAATCTATGTTTATCAACAAAATCAATTGTTAACGCTTTATTACAGACAGATAAACTTAAATTAACATTCGTAAACTATAGTTAACAACCGTTAAATATAGTTTTACAGATGAAAACTATACTTAACGAATCGTAAACTTTGTTTACGGTTTGTAAACTTAGTTTACAGTCGATAAACCTAGTTTATCTCATTTTTGTGAATTTGGCGTGCCATACACGTGTTCGGCCGGGAATTCACTTGGCAATTGTAATTACCATAGTACAACAAAGGCCCGCCATACTTTTCATATCTTTAAAACTTTGACCTCCGCCGTTTATTTATTAAATGAATTAAATGAATTGTTTGTGATTATAAACATGAAAATGATTTTTTTAGCTCCCCTGAGCCGAAGGCTCTGGGGATTTTTCTGATCACTTTTGTCCGGCGTCCGTTGTCTGTCCGTCTGTCTATAAACTTTTTACATTTTGACTTCTTCTCAAGAACCACTTGGCCAATTTCAATTAAACTTGGCAAAAAAATCCTTCGATTAAGGGGGTTCAAGTTTGTTCAAATGAAGGGCCACGCCCTTTTTCAAGGGGAGATAATCATGAATTTTTTAAAAATTAATGGCATATTTAAAAAAAAACTTCTTCTCCAGAACCCCGGGCCCGGAAAGATGAAACTCATATGGAATCATCTTCAGGTAGTGCAGGTTCAAGTTTGTTCAAATCATGACCCCCGGGCCAAGGTTGGGGGGCCCAAAAAGGCTACCCAAATTTTACATAGTAATGTATAGGAAAATCTTTAAAAATCTTTGTCTCCATAGGCCAGGAAAGATAAAACCCTGTGAAATCATCCTCAGGTAGTGAGATTCAAGTTTGTTCAAATCATGAACCCCGAGGCTAGGGTGGGGCCAAAATGGCCAACATAAGTTTTACATACATGTAGGAATATATAGGAAAAATCTTTAAAAATCTTCTACTCCAGAACCACTGGGCCAGGAAATATGAAACTCATGTGGACTCATCTTCAGGTAGTGCAGATTCAAGTTTGTTCAAATCATGACCCCGCTGGGCAAGGATGGGTCCAAAATGGCCGACCAAAGTTTTACATAGGATTATATAGGAAAAATCTTTAAAAATCTTCTTCTCCAAACCACTGGGGAGGAAAGATGAAACTCATGTGGAATCATCCTAGGTAGTGCAGATTCAAATTTTTAAACTACCCCACTGGGCAAGGGTGGGGCTAAAATAACTGACCTTAGTTTTACATAGGAATATATAAAAAAAAACTTTTAAAATCTTTTCTCCAGAACCACTGGGCCAGGAAAAATGAAACTCATGGGAATCGTCCCAGGGAGTGTGATTCAAGTTTGTTTTAAAATTTTGGAGCAAGAGTGGGGCCAAAATGGCCACCCATGTTTTACATAGGAATATGTAGGAAAAATCTTTAAAACTCTTCTTCTCCAGAACCACTGGGCCAGGAAAGATGAAACTCATGTGGAATCATCCTTAGGTAGTGCAAATTGAAGTTTGTTCAAATCATGACCCCCCGGGGCTAGGGTGGGGCCAAAATGGCCGACCCAAGTTTTACATAAGAATATATTAGAAAAATCTTTGAAAACCTTTTCTCCCCAAAAAACTGGGCCAGGAAAGATGAAACTCATGTGGAATC